>NC_143040.1:62406749-62604249 GCF_057628025.1 Oncorhynchus mykiss
ACTCTTTTTTTCTGGCATGCAGGTAGGTAGTCTGCTAGCTACAAGTCACAACACAGTGGGCTTTTTCTGGCATGCTGGTAGGTAGTCTGCTAGCTACAAGACACAACACAGTAGGCTTTTTCTGGCATGCTGGTAGGTAGTCTGCTAGCTACAAGACACAACACAGTAGGCTTTTTCTGGCATGCTGGTAGGTAGTCTGCTAGCTACAAGTCACAACACAGTGGGCTTTTTCTGGCATGCTAGTAAGTAGTCTGCTAGCTACAAGACACAACACAGTGGGCCTTTTCTGGCATGCTGGTAGGTAGTCTGCTAGCTACAAGACACAACACAGTAGGCTTTTTCTGGCATGCTGGTAGGTAGTCTGCTAGCTACAAGACACAACACAGTAGGCTTTTTCTGGCATGCTGGTAGGTAGTCTGCTAGCTACAAGACACAACACAGTAGGCTTTTTCTGGCATGCTGGTAGGTAGTCTGCTAGCTACAAGACACAACACAGTAGGCTTTTTCTGGCATGCTGGTAGGTACTCTGCTAGCTACAAGACACAACACAGATGAAAAGGGGCTAGTTACCGGTATCGTTCTGCCATTTTCTGCTTTAGCTACAGTGTATTCAGAAAATATTTTGTTACGTTACAGCCTTATTCTAAAATTGATTAAATTCATTTTTTTTCCTCGTCAATCTACACACAATACCTCATAATGACAAATAGAAATACTGTTTTTTAGACATTTTGGGAAATGTATAAAAAATTGGAAACAGACCATTTGCTTTAAGACTCCAAATTAAGCTCAGGTGCATCCTGTTTCCATTGATCGTCCTTGAGATGTTTGCAAAACTTGATTGGAGTCCACCTGTGGTAAATTCAATTGATTGGAAATTATTTGGAAAGGCATACACCTGTCTATTTAAGGTCCCACAGTTCACAGTGCAGGTCAGAGCAAAAACCAAGCCAATGTATTGAAGGAATTGTCCGTAGAGCTCCGAGATAAGATTGTGTCGAGGCACAGATCTGGCGAAGGGTCCCAAAAAAATCTGCAGGATTGAAGGTGCCAGGGAAACAGTGGTCTCCATCATTCTTAGTTTGGAACCACCAAGACACTTCCTAGAGCTGGCCGCCCGGCCAAACTGAGCAAGGATAAGGACTTTGTTCAGGGAGGTGACCAAGAAACCGATAGTCACTCTGACAGAGCTCCATAGCTCCTCTGTGGAGATGGAATAACCTTCCAGAAGGACAACCATCTCTGCAGCACTCCACCAGTCAGGCCTTTATGGTAGAGTGGCCAGACGTAAGCCACTCCTCAGTAAAATGCACATGACAGCCAGCTTGGAGTTTGCCAAAATGGCATCTAAAGGACTCTCAGACCATGAGAAACATGATTCTCTAGTCTGAAAAAACAACAACATTGAACTCTTTGGCCTGAATACCTAGAGTGATGTTTGGAGGAAACGTGGCACCATCCCTAAGATGAAAAATGGTGGTAGCGGCATCATGCTGTGGGGATGTTTTCAGCGACAGGGACTGGGAGACTTGTTAGGATCGAGTGAATGATGAATGGAGCAAAGTACAAAGAGAGATCCTTGATGAAAACCTGCTACATATAACTCAGGACCTGACTGGGGCTACAGGTCACCTTCCAACAGGACAACAACCCTAAGCACACAGCCAAGACAATGCAGACGTGGCTTCTGGACAAGTCTCTGAATGTCCTTGAGTGGCCCAGCCAGAGCCCGGACTTGAAACCGTTCGAACATCTCTGGAGAGACCTGAAAATAGCTGTGCAGAAATGCTCCTCATCCAACCTGACAAAGCTTGAGAGGATCTGCAGAGAAGAATGGGAGAAACTCCCCAAATACAGGTGGGCCAAGCTTGTAGCGTCATACACACAAAGACTTGAGGTTGTAATTGCTGCCAAAGGTGCATCAACAAAGTACTGAGTAAAGGGTCTGAATACTTTCGTAAATGTCAAATTTCAGTTAGTTATTTTTAATACGTTTGCAAACATTTCTAAAAACTTGTTTTTGCTTTGTCATTATGGGTTATTGTGTGCAGATTGATGAAAAAAAACGAACAATTTAATAGAGATAAAAGGTCATTTATAAGCTTTAGCACCTTCTTAATTTCTGTTACTGAATGTGTTTACTGTTTTAAACTGTTCTAACACAATGTATTTATTGCCAAATCAGTTCAAAGAATCTTCTTCAAACCACAACACATCTTCAAAGTCCACAAAAATCATTACGTGTGAAATTCTTTGTCAGTCTAAGCTTCTCAACAGTGATACCACCCAGACAGAAGCAGGAGCCTGGCCAGCCCAGACAGCATGGAGTCTAGAGTCTTTAAGTCTGGCCTCAAGTGGGGGGAAGGGGGGGGGGGGGGGGGTGTTCCTAAGTCATCAGGCTGTGCAGAATGGCCACTAATCCTACTGTAGAATACCTTTCATCTGCAGGGGGAAAGCTCAACAGAGCCCTGATCCATGGAACCTTGGGAGAGGGGGACCAAAGTGACTGATACCAGGAGGGGCTGAGAGGGGGACCAGGGTGACTGATACCAGGAGGGGCTGAGAGGGGAACCAGGGTGACTGAGACCAGGAGGGGCTGAGAGGGGGACCAGGGTGACTGAGACCAGGAGGGGCTGAGAGGGGAACCAGGGTGACTGAGACCAGGAGGGGCTGAGAGGGGGACCAGGGAGACTGAGATCAGGAGGGGCTGAGATCAGGAGGGGCTGAGAGGGGGATCAGGGTGACTGAGATCAGGAGAGGCTGAGAGGGGGACCAGGGTGACTGAGATCAGGAGGGGCTGAGATCAGGAGGGGCTGAGAGGGGGATCAGGGTGACTGAGGCCAGGAGGGGCTGAGAGGGGGACCAGCATGACTGAGATCAGGAGAGGCTGAGAGGGGGACCAGGGTGACTGAGATCAGGAGAGGCTGAGAGGGGGACCAGGGTGACTGAGATCAGGAGGGGCTGAGAGGGGGACCAGCGTGACTGAGATCAGGAGAGGCTGAGAGGGGGACCAGGGTGACTGAGATCAGGGGGGGCTGAGAGGTGGACCAGGGTGACTGAGATCAGGAGGGGCTGAGAGGGGAGGGGGCCTTGGTGGTCATATGATAAATATTTGTTTTATTTTATTTAACCTTTATTTATCTAGGCAAGTCAGTTAAAGAACAAATTCTTATTTACAATGACAGCCTACCAAAAGGCAAAAGTCCTACTGCGGACTGTGGCTTTGGCACCAGGTGAGTGTCTGGATCTTGAGTAGGCAACCTGGCATTCCTTGGCCCTTATTCACAAAGTGTCTCAGAGGTGGAGTGCTGATCTAGGATCACTCCTACACTCTGAGACGATGGCTAGGGTGTGAGCAGTCATTGTGGTAGGATCACAGTGGAGAGTGGTTGGAAAAAGGGGACCCATGAGTAGTTAGCAGCTGGTTTAGCTGCCTCCTACAGTATGTCTATGTGGAGTTGTGATGTTGTGAGTTCTGATGTATAGATTGAAAGTACAGACAGGGTAAGTGCTTTAAAAAAGAGGATGTTTCCCCACCTCCAATCACAGAGTTGCATTGTGAATGTGTCATTCTACTTACAGTTGCGGCCAAATATATTGGCACTCTTTCAAGCACAGGTGAGGTAAATTACACATAAACAAGAATCACTTCTAACCAAATTAATTTGAATCTTGAATAATTCAGTCTAGGACATGTTTTACTTTGAAGTGAAAAATCTCAATAGCAGTTTTTATTAGTATACATAGTATACATTAGTATATATATTTTTTATTCATTTGCAGTTGTAAATCAAACAAATACACATGTGAACACTAAAAGGTTTTTCAATTTCAACTTATTTTACAAGAAATAGTGAATCATGCAAACGTGCCAATATATTTGGGAGTATCTGTATATAGTGTTTCTATTTTAAGCCATCAGGACCAGAATTATGATTGGATGTTAAATATAGATGAGCCACATTTCCTGTTTCTAACCAAACAGTTTAGTCTAGATAATTAACCTCTATATGGACTTTTCATCAAATAAGAAGTGGCATATGCTCACTTATAAGCTCACTGAAACAGAAAGTCCGATCTTGGGATGATGGCAGATACAAGCAGCTCATTCTGGCAGCCACTGCCAATACCTGTCAATTTTCACATTCTGTGCTGTCTACCAAGTTCACAGAACTCTCATTCCATGTTTTGGCTCGTGACACAAGCTGGCATGGGAACAGAAGATGGTCCCTCTGTGGGATTTCATAGCTGCTGTTGCAGTTTTTGGGGGGTGACTGAAAAGTGACTGACATCCTAAAACGGGACTAATTAATTATGAGAGTTGTAGTTTCAGTTGATTGTGCTCTCATGGAGATTTGAGTAATGACTTTATGTTAACGTTTGACTAATTTACACTTGAAAACAGTGGTCGCTCAGTAAAAACTAGCAAACTGTTCGACATATGTATAAGGGATACGATTTGCTAAATGAAAATATAAAGCACTAAATCTGTTCTTTAATTCAGAATAAATCTGACAACAGAAATAAATGTTTGACGTATAGAATCCCTGAGAATATATCTGGGTATTGTTTCAGGTTGACCATCAGCATTAGTTTCTTCAGCTAGTGCCCATGTGGAGCTGGCACTGCCCGTGCCCCTGTGCTGGGTGAGAGCCTTAGGGGCCTAGGATCACCCCAGACTGGGCACTGGGCATCGAGTGTTGGGCACTGGGCAGTAGGCAGTGGACAGCAGGCAGGAAGACAAAAGGTGAGTCCAGGCCAGAACCAGGCGAAATACTAGCAATCAGCAGGTCTGTGCACTCGCATGAGGAAAACAGGCATTCTGTTCACCTGCTTCCCGCAGTAATCAATTGTAGTGATGGGCTGTATGAATTCTCTGTCCTGTGTCTCAATAAGTAGTATTGTGTGTCTTTGTCTATCTCCACAACA
Source organism: Oncorhynchus mykiss (assembly GCF_057628025.1). Classification (NCBI taxonomy): domain Eukaryota; kingdom Metazoa; phylum Chordata; class Actinopteri; order Salmoniformes; family Salmonidae; genus Oncorhynchus; species Oncorhynchus mykiss. The sequence goes on from NC_143040.1 coordinate 62,411,679, forward strand.
GTGGTTTTACCTTTTTCATACAGCTATTTTTTTTAATATATCTTGTATTAACAGGAACAAGTTAACACCATGTTGAAATTAAGCTTTGGTCATTTTTTCCCACTGCACCACCACAACAGCGGTTTTTATACAGTTATTTTTTATATACTGTATTTTGCATTTACAGGAACAAGGTAACACCATGGATGATGTGAAGTTTTGGTCCTTTTTTCCACTGCCTTTAGTCACTGTCGTTGCCAGAATGCTCAAAGTGGCAGTTTTGAACGGAGGTCAAATAACAGGTCAACTGAAATGAGCAAAGCAACTTCCACAGAAGTAGAATATTGATGACTGAAAGTGATTCATTGTAATTTCTACTGTTGTGGCTACACTGTTCCTAATAGTTCCTAGGAGTTGTGTTCTTAGACCAGATGTAGGATCTTAATTTGATCACTCTTTTGTTGATGAAAATGTTTCTGCACATCAGGAAATGTAAACTTGAAGTGTATTCAAGGTTTGAAAAGGCTTATAAAAGTTTGTAATTTCCACTTAAACATGTAAAATGTATCAATCCTTACAAAAAAATATAATAATTATAATCCACATTATAATTCACATTTGCTGTTGCAGGATTATTTTCCTTCTGTAGCAATTTATCTCAAACTAAGATCCTTCATATGTAGTTATATAGCTGTCATCAACCTTATTTGAGGGATATAAACAGGAAGTAAAGACAATCGCAGGTGCCAACATACTGGGATTGTACCACTTAGGCTAATATTGCACTGTTTCATTGAATATTGTGTGAATATTAAGAGCAGAAGTAGTCTCTGTTGGCTGGTAGTAATTGAATTGAACATTTACAGGTTTTGGATGCACTCTTTAGGGTAAACAAGAGCTGAGAACATGGAGCAATGTGTTATGAACAAAATGTTTCACCTTTTCAAGAGCATCTATTTTAAATGTGCCCTCCCCATCATGGAAAGAACTTTGCAAATCATCAATGAAGTTGAATTCCTCAGAAACGTTAAATTACAAATGTGAAGGCAGCTGCTCTTTGAGCATGATAGACTTTTGTTGCACGGTGAAAACAATGAATTATTCTCTTTACACACATTATGTGGGCGTAGAATCGGGGCGAGCGAGACATGGCAAGAGTGTTATCTGTGGCCCAGATCAAATGGAAGACAGGTTTTAATGAACCCAGAGAATAGAAAGGAGGCAGGCACAAAGCGGGACATGGGAATGTTTGTTTGAGGAGGTGAAAGAAAGGCCCCTTAACCAGGCGTGTGTGTGAGTGTATGTATGCATCAGACAGGCTACATGGGTTCCCTGCTCTGCCTCTGTTAGTGTGTTGCCACTGCGTACAGTCTGGTTCTTCATGAGGAGAATATTCAAGATGGCGGCGCAGATGCTTCGGGGCTGTCATTGTCGTCAGACACAAGGGCATGTGGGTGTGAACAATGCTCCATGATTCTCCCCAGAAGCACAAGACCTAAGTGCCTAAGTGCTTGACACATAAAAATGACTACATGAATGTGAATGTAGGCCTGAGGTGGGCACAGACTTCAGTTCAACATCTAGTTTTCATTTACATTTGGTTGAGTTGTCAGCAAACATGAAATCAACATGAAATCAACAACAAAAAAATCACTGTGTCATTGGATTTAGGTTAAAAGTTGGGTGAAAAAAATATGAAACTCCCTTACGTTGATGACGTTCTTCAAATCCAATCAGTTTGCCATGTTGATTCAACGTCATCACAGATTTTTGTTGTTGTTGAAATGAAGTGGAAACAACGTTGATTCAACCAGATGTTGTCCAGTGGGTGGAAGCAGGTTTGATAAATATGGTTCATTGTTTAGGAGGAGCCCAACGTTCCCTCTTTGCCCTCATGCTTTGACCTTGACCCATGTCCTTAATTCCATGGCACATCCTCTGTCTCCCGAGTGGTGCTGCATCTCAGTACTATAGGCGTCACTTCAGACCCTGGTTTGATTCCAGGCTGTATCACATCCGACTGTGATTGGGAGTCACATAGGGCGGTGCACAATTGGCCCAGTGTTGTCCGGGTTAGGGTTTGGCCGGGGTAGGCCATCATTGTAAATAAGAATTTGTTCTTAACTAACTTAGTTAAATTAAAGTAAAACTAATAAATAACAATAATTACAAGATTCAAACTTTCACTCTCCTCACTCTTCACACCCAAACCACACCTAACATCTAGCCTCCTCTCCCCTCCACCCAAACCACACCCTAACATCTAGCCTCCTCTCCTCTCCCCTCCACCCAAACCACACCCTAACGTCTAGCCTCCTCTCCGCTCCACCGAAACCACACCCTAACATCTAGACTCCTCTCCTCTCCCCTCCACCCAAACCACACCCTAACATCTAGCCTCCTCTCCTCTCCCCTCCACCCAAACCACACCCTAACATCTAGCCTCCTCTCCTCTCCCCTCCACCCAAACCACACCCTAACGTCTAGCCTCCTCTCCGCTCCACCGAAACCACACCCTAACGTCTAGCCTCCTCTCCGCTCCACCGAAACCACACCCTAACATCTAGCCTCCTCTCCTCTCCCCTCCACCCAAACCACACCCAAACGTCTAGCCTCCTCTCCGCTCCACCGAAACCACACCCTAACATCTAGACTCCTCTCCTCTCCCCTCCACCCAAACCACACCCTAACATCTAGCCTCCTCTCCTCTCCTCTCCCCTCCACCCAAACCACACCCTAACGTCTAGCCTCCTCTCCTCTCCTCTCCGCTCCACCCAAACCACACCCTAACATCTATCCTCCTCTCCCCTCCACCCAAACCACACCCTAACGTCTAGCCTCCTCTCCTCTCCCCTCCACCCAAACCACACCCTAACATCTAGCCTCCTCTCCGCTCCACCGAAACCACACCCTAACATCTAGCCTCCTCTCCTCTCTCCTACACCCAAACCACACCCTAACATCTAGCCTCCTCTCCTCTCCTCTCCCCTCCACCCAAACCACACCCTAACATCTAGACTCCTCTCTTCTCCCCTCCACCCAAACCACACCCTAACATCTAGCCTCTTCTCCTCTCCCCTCCACCCAAACCACACCCTAACATCTAGCCTCCTCTCGCCTTCACCCAAATTTCACCCATTCTCACCTCAGTTGTGGTGCCAGGGAAGTGTCCTGTAAGGAGGGAGGAGGAGAAGGAGGAGGAGGGAGGGGGAGGGTGCCGAGGAGGGAGGGGGGAGGGTGCCAAGGAGGGAGAGGGGGAGAAGGAGGAGGAGGGAGAGGGGGAGCAGAAGGAGGAGGAGGAGGGAGAGGAGAAGAAGGAGGAGGAGGGAGAGGAGGACAAGGCCTATTTTCAGAGTGAGATGACCAAACCTCCACCACTGATAGTGACAGGTAATAAGAATATTCTGCTGTACAGTGGACAGGTAGACAGTGTACCGGTGGGCAGTGGACAGGTAAACAGTGTACAATGGACAGGTGGATAGTGGGTAGTGGACAGCTGGACAGTGGACAATGGACAGGTGGATAGTGGGTAGTGGACAGCTGGACAGTGGACAATGGACAGGTGGATAGTGGGTAGTGGACAGCTGGACAGGTGGATAGTGGGTAGTGGACAGCTGGACAGTGGACAATGGACAGGATAGTGGACAGCTGGACAGTGGACAATGGACAGGATGGTGGATAGTGGGCAGTGGACAGCTGGACAGTGTACAGGTGGACAGTGGACAGTTGGACAGTGGACAATGGACAGGATGGTGGATAGTGGGCAGTGGACAGGTAGACAGTGTACAGGTGGACAGTGGACAGTTGGACAGTGGACAATGGATAGGATGGTGGATAGTGGGCAGTGGACAGTGGACAGGTAGACAGTGGACAGTGGGTTCACAATGAAGTCTAGATAAAAAATAAAACCTGCTAGGGTGGAAAGGTTTATTATTTCCAAACAGCCACCAGTCAGTCAGTCTATGAAGGTGATTCAGTGTGTGTTTACCGTGATTCGGTTTGGGGGAAGAATGAATTCAATAAAGATGATAAAGAAGCCTTGCTGGTACCTCATGGGGTGCACCGTGTGGCAGTGCAGATCCAGAGGCAGAAGAATGAACCGCGGGGAGAGAGAAGTGATTACCGTTGTTCATTTCCACAGGAAATGTTACATCTCACTGACATTTTAGTAATGATTTCAGCAGGTGGGAGCAATAAAATGGTAACATTGCCCAATTATTGGCCTGCCTCACAGTGTTGAATAAAAGCAATAAGGCAATACCACGCATTACCCCCCCTCCTGCCTACCTTCCTTCAAACCCCTATCCTTCAACCTTCCATCAACCCCCTTTAAAGAAGGAAGAAAAACCAAAGAGAGAGTTAAGAGAGTTAAACAAGCTCAGGCTGCTTACACAAGAGATTGGAAGAGGATTGTTCTTTGGCTTCAGTATTGACCTGGTGTGGTCTGTCGCTGTCTCCTCTGGGTTGATCAGAGAGATTTAGAGGGACACAGAGGAGGAGGTATTTGGCAGTTTGAACAACAATTAGACAAACCACAAGAATTCACCATCCTCAGCTGTATGTATAACTATAGTGGGAAGGACAGAGAGAGAATATGAGGAGGGAGAGAGAGGAGGGAGAAAGAGAAGGGAGAGAGAGGAGGGAGAGAGAATATGAGGAGGGAGAGAGGTAAGGAGAGAGAGGAGGGAGAGAGAGAAGGAGAGAAAGAGAATAGGAGGAGAGAGAAAGAGAGAGAGAGAGAGAGAGAGAGAGAGAAGAAACAATATAGAATCAGGAGAGAGGGGAGGGAGAGAGAGAGAATAGGAGGAGGGGGAGAGGGAAGGAGAGAGAGAGAATAGGAGGAGAGCGAGAGAGAGATAGAGAGAGAGATAGAGGAGGAAGAATATAGAATCGGGAGAGAGAGAGAGAGAGAGAGAGAGAGGAGAAATAATATAGAATCAGGAGAGAGGGAGAGAGAGAGAGAGAGAGAGAGAGAGAGAGAGAGAGAGAGAGAGAGAGGAGAAAGAATATAGAATTGGGAGAGAGAGGGAGAGAGAGAGGGGAGAGAGGGGAGAGAGAGAGAGAGAGAGAGAGGAGAGAGAAAGCATTTAGAAGAGGGAGAGAGTGAGAGAGAGAGAGGGGAGAGAAAGCATATAGAAGAGGGAGAAAGACTGTGAAAAAGATACACCATCATGTTACAAGCACGTAGTCCCAAAGCAATCCCTCCCATCAACATGACACTTAGAAATGATGTTTCTCTCTTTACCTGACAACAAAGCTACCTGTCTGTCTGTATCAAGTATGTGCGGTTGCATTTGAGTCTATGTGTGTGTGTGTGTGTGTGAGAGATATGACCATTGGAATATTAATGATTGTTTAGGACTGTTGTTTCTGTGCATAAATATAATTGGCCCATTAGTACTCAGCACTGAAAGGCATTAATGTCCTTCTCCCCTCACTGGTCGGTCTTCCCGTGTTTCCTGTCTAATACATGCTTATTTATTCTGGGCAGAAATCAGGAGGAAGTAGATCGGGATGTGTCCCTCAACTGTTATTTACACTCAGGACAAAGTATTCCTGAAAATTGTACCGGGGGTGACCATTCAACCATGTCAGTGACACAGTGAAAAGGAAGACAAGTTACTTAGTTGTTGTGGGGCTGACGTTGACTGGACGTTAGTGAACAGTATTTTTGATGCGGTTGTGTTTGCTGAAATTAAATGCTGAGTGCTTTCAAGTTCTGTAATCTATTTTCAAGAACTGAAATAACATGATTGACTTCCGCCAAAAACAAGTAAAAGCAGAGAGGACTTTGTGGAGAGGAAACCACTCTCCCTATCCTCCAGTCCAGGGTTTCTCAAACTCGGTCCTGGGGTGCCCATGGGTGCACATTTAGTTTTTTGCCCTAGCAGCACACAGCTGATTCAAATAATCAAAGCTTGACGATGAGTTGGTTATTTGAATCAGCTGTATAGTGCTAGTGAAAGAACCAACACTGCACCCAGGGGAGTCCCAGGACCGAGTTTGTGAAACTCTGCACTAGTCTGTCTACCTGTACGCTCTTACCTGTAAGTCCAGTTATTGTGAAGTGGAAATGTCTAAGAGCAACAACGGCTCAGCCGCGAAGTGGTAGGCCACACAAGCTCACAGAACGGGAACACAGAGTGCTAAAGCGCTTAGCGAGCAAAAATCATCTGTCCTCGTTTGCAACACTCACTACCGAGTTCCAAACTGCCTCTGGAAGCAACGTCAGCACAAACTATTGATCGGGAGCTTCATGAAATGGGTTTCCATGGCCAAGCAGCCGCACACATGCCTAAGATCACCGTACAGAAACAGTTTGTTGAGATCGGTGTGGAAGAACTTGTCAGGCCTACACAGAGCCCTGACCTCAACCTCATCGAACACTGCAAGCCAGGCATAATCGCCCAACATCAGTGCCCAATCTCACTAATGCTCTTGAGGCTGAATGGAAGCAAGTCCCGGCAGCAATGTTCCAACATCTAGTGGAAAGCCTTCCCAGACCAACTCCATCTTAATGCCCATGATTTTGGAATGAGACGTTCGACGAACAGTGCGACTGGTCATGTAGTGTATGTCTGTCTGGGTTAGTGGGAGGTTAGGGGAAGTTATGAACTTTCATACCAATGATTACCCTAGCATTTCCGCTGCCTTTCAGTTATTCCTATTTGTTCTTGTGGATTCATATTGAAAATTGATGCAGTTAACCTATTGCAGACAGGGACAAATGATCCACATACCACTATTGTCACTATGAATGGTGGATAGAGGGCAGGATAGACAGACTGGTAGACTATACTGATCTGTGGTATAGTGAAAGCTGATCTGTGGTATAGTAAAAGCTGATCTGTGGTATAGTGAAAGCTGATCTGTGGTACAGTGAAAGCTGATCTGTGGTATAGTAAAAGCTGATATGTGGTATAGTAAAAGCTGATCTGTGGTACAGTAAAAGCTGATCTGTGGTATAGTAAAAGCTGATCTGTGGTACAGTAAAAGCTGATCTGTGGTATAGTAAAAGCTGATCTGTGGTATAGTAAAAGCTGATCTGTGGTATAGTAAAAGCTGATCTGTGGTATAGTAAAAGCTGATCTGTGGTATAGTGAAAGCTGATCTGTGGTATAGTGAAAGCTGATCTGTGGTATAGTGAAAGCTGATCTGTGGTATAGTAAAAGCTGATCTGTGGTAATTATTTATTTATTTATTTATTTTTTATTTCACCTTTATTTAACCAGGTAGGCAAGTTGAGAACAAGTTCTCATTTACAATTGCGACCTGGCCAAGATAAAGCAAAGCAGTTTGACACATACAACGACACAGAGTTACACATGGAGTAAAACAAACATACAGTCAATAATACAGTATAAACAAGTCTATATACGATGTGAGCAAATGAGGTGAGATAAGGGAGGTAAAGGCAAAAAGGCCATGGTGGCAAAGTAAATACAATATAGCAAGTAAAACACTGGAATGGTAGATTTGCAATGGGAGAATGTGCAAAGTAGAAATAAAAATAATGGGGTGCAAAGGAGCAAAATAAATAAATAAATAAAATACAGTAGGGAAAGAGGTAGTTGTTTGGGCTAAATTATAGGTGGGCTATGTACAGGTGCAGTAATCTGTGAGCTGCTCTGACAGTTGGTGCTTAAAGCTAGTGAGGGAGATAAGTGTTTCCAGTTTCAGAGATTTTTGTAGTTCGTTCCAGTCATTGGCAGCAGAGAACTGGAAGGAGAGGCGGCCAAAGAAATAATTGGTTTTGGGGGTGACTAGAGAGATATACCTGCTGGAGCGTGTGCTACAGGTGGGAGATGCAATGGTGACCAGCGAGCTGAGATAAGGGGGGACTTTACCTAGCAGGGTCTTGTAGATGACATGGAGCCAGTGGGTTTGGCGACGAGTATGAAGCGAGGGCCAGCCAACGAGAGCGTACAGGTTGCAATGGTGGGTAGTATATGGGGCTTTGGTGACAAAATGGATTGCACTGTGATAGACTGCATCCAATTTGTTGAGTAGGGTATTGGAGGCTATTTTGTAAATGACATCGCCAAAGTCGAGGATTGGTAGGATGGTCAGTTTTACAAGGGTATGTTTGGCAGCATGAGTGAAGGATGCTTTGTTGCGAAATAGGAAGCCAATTCTAGATTTAACTTTGGATTGGAGATGTTTGATATGGGTCTGGAAGGAGAGTTTACAGTCTAACCAGACACCTAAGTATTTGTAGTTGTCCACGTATTCTAAGTCAGAGCCGTCCAGAGTAGTAATGTTGGACAGGCGGGTAGGTACAGGTAGCGATCGGTTGAAGAGCATGCATTTAGTTTTACTTTTATTTAAGAGCAATTGGAGGCCACGGAAGGAGAGTTGTATGGCATTGAAGCTTGCCTGGAGGGTTGTTAACACAGTGTCCAAAGAAGGGCCAGAAGTATACAGAATGGTGTCGTCTGCGTAGAGGTGGATCAGAGACTCACCAGCAGCAAGAGCGACCTCATTGATGTATACAGAGAAGAGAGTCGGTCCAAGAATTGAACCCTGTGGCACCCCCATAGAGACTGCCAGAGGTCCGGACAGCAGACCCTCCGATTTGACACACTGAACTCTATCAGATAAGTAGTTGGTGAACCAGGCGAGGCAATCATTTGAGAAACCAAGGCTGTCGAGTCTGCCGATGAGGATGTGGTGATTGACAGAGTCGAAAGCCTTGGCCAGATCAATGAATACGGCTGCACAGTAATGTTTCTTATCGATGACGGTTAAGATATCATTTACGACCTTGAGCGTGGCTGAGGTGCACCCATGACCAGCTCTGAAACCAGATTGCATAGCAGAGAAGGTATGGTGAGATTCGAAATGGTAGGTAATCTGTTTGTTGACTTGGCTTTCGAAGACCTTAGAAAGGCATGGTAGGATAGATATAGGTCTGTAGCAGTTTGGGTCAAGAGTGTCACCCCCTTTGAAGAGGGGGATGACCGCAGCTGCTTTCCAATCTTTGGGAATCTCAGACGACACGAAAGAGAGGTTGAACAGGCTAGTAATAGGGGTGGCAACAATTTTGGCAGATCATTTTAGAAAGAAAGGGTCCAGATTGTCTAGCCCGGCTGATTTGTAGGGGTCCAGATTTTGCAGCTCATTCAGAACATCAGCTGAGCAGATTTGGGAGAAGGAGAAATGGGGAAGGCTTGGGCGAGTTGTTGTGGGGGGTGCAGTGCTGTTGACCGGGGTAGGAGTAGCCAGGTGGAAAGCATGGCCAGCCGTAGAAAAATGCTTATTGAAATTCTCAATTATGGATGATTTATCAGTGGTGACAGTGTTTCCTATCTTCAGTGCAGTGGGCAGCTGGGAGGAGGTGTTCTTATTCTCCATGGACTTTACAGTGTCCCAGAACTTTTTTGAGTTAGTGTTGCAGGAAGCAAATTTCTGCTTGAAAAAGCTAGCCTTGGCTTTTCTAACTTCCTGTGTATAATGGTTTCTAGCTTCCCTGAACAGCTGCATATCACGGGGGCTGTTCGATGCTAATGCAGAACGCCATAGGATGTTTTTGTGTTGGTTAAGGGCAGTCAGGTCTGGGGAGAACCAAGGGCTATATCTGTTCCTGGTTCTAAATTTCTTGAATGGGGCATGTTTATTTTAGATGGTTAGGAAGGCATTTTAAAAAAATATCCAGGCATCCTCTACTGACGGGATGAGATCAATATCCTTCCAGGATACCCCGGCCAGGTTGATTAGAAAGGCCTGCTCGCTGAAGTGTTTCAGGGAGCGTTTTACAGTGATGAGTGGAGGTCGTTTGACCGCTGACCCATTACGGATGCAGGCAATGAGGCAGTGATCGCTGAGATCTTGGTTGAAAACAGCAGAGGTGTATTTAGAGGGCAAGTTGGTTAGGATGATATCTATGAGGGTGCCCGTGTTTAAGGCTTTGGGGAGGTACCTGGTAGGTTCATTGATAATTTGTGTGAGGTTGAGGGCATCAAGTTTAGATTGTAGGATGGCTGGGGTGTTAAGCATGTTCCAGTTTAGGTCGCCTAGCAGCACAAGCTCTGAAGATAGATGGGGGGCAATCAGTTCACATATGGTGTCCAGAGCACAGCTGGGGGCAGAGGGTGGTCTATAGCAGGCGGCAACGGTGAGAGACTTGTTTTTAGAGAGGTGGATTTTTAAAAGTAGAAGTTCAAATTGTTTGGGTACAGACCTGGATAGTAGGACAGAACTCTGCAGGCTATCTTTGCAGTAGATTGCAACACCGCCCCCTTTGGCAGTTCTATCTTGTCTGAAAATGTTGTAGTTTGGAATTAAAATGTCTGAATTTTTGGTGGTCTTCCTAAGCCAGGATTCAGACACAGCTAGAACATCCGGGTTGGCAGAGTGTGCTAAAGCAGTGAATAGAACAAACTTAGGGAGGAGGCTTCTAATGTTAACATGCATGAAACCAAGGCTATTACGGTTACAGAAGTCGTCAAAAGAGAGCGCCTGGGGAATAGGAGTGGAGCTAGGCACTGCAGGGCCTGGATTCACCTCTACATCGTCAGAGGAACAGAGTAGGAGTAGAATAAGGGTGCGGCTAAAAGCAATAAGAATTGGTCGTTTAGAACGTCTGGAACAGAGAGTAAAAGGAGGTTTCTGGGGGCGATAAAATAGCGTCAAGGTATAATGTACAGACAAAGGTAAGGTAGGATGTGAATACAGTGGAGGTAAACCTAGGTATTGAGTGATGAAGAGAGAGATATTGTCTCTAGAAACATCATTGAAACCAGGAGATGTCATTGCATGTGTGGGTGGTGGAACTAATAGGTTGGATAAGGTATAATGAGCAGGACTAGAGGCTCTACAGTGAAATAAGCCAATAAACACTAACCAGAACAGCAATGGACAAGGCATATTGACATTAAGGAGAGGCATGCTCAGTCGAGTGATCAAAAGGGTCCAGTGAGTGGAGAGGTTGGTTGAGGGTCACGGCGATTTAGACAGCTAAATCGGTAGCAAGCTAGCATAGGAGCAAGCTAGCATAGAATGGAGGTCTGTTATTAGCCAACTCTTGCATTCCGTCAGTAGATTAGTGGGTTTCCGTGTGGTAGAGGGGATTAATCCAAATCACACAACAACAACAAAAATAAAAACAATAGATATAGTTATAGAGTCCCAAGAATAAAAATAAATAAATAAATAAAAATAAAATAAAATAAAAATTGTCCGATTGTCTATTCAGATAGCAGCCGATAAGATAGCCAACAGCTAGCAGGCCGCAGATGGGCGCCCAGGCAACGTTGCGCCGGAGGAGCCAGCCGGACAATTCCCTCGGGTAGACAACGTCGGCAGTAACGTCGGCAGTCCAACTGTGAAGGCCCGGTGGGGCTCCGCGTAGTGAAATATAGTATATAGTATAGTGAAAGCTGATCTGTGGTATAGTGAAAGCTGATCTGTGGTATAGTGAAAGCTGATCTGTGGTATAGTGAAAGCTGATCTGTGGTATAGTGAAAGCTGATCTGTGGTATAGTGAAAGCTGATCTGTGGTATAGTGAAAGCTGATCTGTGGTATAGTGAAAGCTGATCTGTGGTATAGTGAAAGCTGATCTGTGGTATAGTGAAAGCTGATCTGTGGTATAGTGAAAGCTGATCTGTGGTATAGTGAAAGCTGATCTGTGGTATAGTGAAAGCTGATCTGTGGTATAGTGAAAGCTGATCTGTGGTATAGTGAAAGCTGATCTGTGGTATAGTGAAAGCTGATCTGTGGTATAGTGAAAGCTGATCTGTGGTATAGTAAAAGCTGATCTGTGGTATAGTGAAAGCTGATCTGTGGTATAGTGAAAGCTGATCTGTGGTATAGTGAAAGCTGATCTGTGGTATAGTGAAAGCTGATCTGTGGTATAGTGAAAGCTGATCTGTGGTATAGTAAAAGCTGATCTGTGGTATAGTGAAAGCTGATCTGTGGTATAGTGAAAGCTGATCTGTGGTATAGTAAAAGTTAACGTGTGGAAAAGTGTAGTCCATAAATGAAGTACCAAAACACCTTGATGAAGGGGAGGTGCATGCAGGCATATGAGGACATTTGGCTAGGATGGAAGACATTATATAGTAAAACATGCAGAAGAGCGAATGTAAAAGAGTGAAAGAAACGCACTAACCTCCCCTGTGCCCAGTAAGAAAACCACATAACCCTCTCCAAAGAAAAAAAAAAAAGTTAGACAACTTTCCCCCCCAGTAAATTTCGAACCGCCCCTAAGTTTATACCGCATAACCACATAAGCCGTTGACATTTCCGGTTCTGTTTTAATCATTGTGCTTGACAAAACACATACAAACGTTACGTTTTCTAAAGTTAGGTGGCCTACACCATTGAATGAAATGTTTATGTAGACTTAAATGCCTGTGTTACTGTATTCAGAACATCATACAGTTCGGTAATATAAACCAGGTCATTCTTTAATCTAGGGATTAAAGTGAACCAAACAGGTGTGTATATTGTCGGTATGTATTAAAGGGGTGTTTAAGCTGATGTTCTAAAGCCTACTGTTTCCATTCCCCTTTAAGGAACAGCGGGACAGTACAGATACACCTGCAGCCCTGTGCCTATTCAGGTAGTGGTGATGTCATACATGTGTGACCTAAAACCAGTCTGTACGAAGCCATTTAGACTCTGATTCAGTTATACTCTGATGCTATAGAGGTGGGAGGACGAATAAAGAAGGAGCAGGAAATGAAATGTAAAGACAAAGTGTCTGGAAGTTGGTCAGTACTGTACAGTAGTTCTCTCACTCTCACTTCCTTTCTATTACTTCCTCCTATCCTCTTCTCCCTCCCTCTCATCCTTCACATTTTTTCTTCCTCTTCTCTACATTCAACCTTCTTCATCCTCCTCTTCTCTCCTATTTTCTTGTCATCCTTCTTCCTCAACAGTTCCCCGCTCTGGCCGGGCGGCTGCAGGTTTCCAAACAAACTTGTCGAAACATGCTGCCTGCTCGTCCGTCCCCACAGGCACCCCGCCGCTCGCCAAATCTGCTGTGCCACAATGTAAGCAGGTGGTGTCGCGTTCAAACGAAAGAACGGGCAGAGCGCGTGGGCGTCAGGCAGGCAGACGACACCAATCCCAAAGTCCCGGCTGACCTCCAAAACCTTGGCTATGCTTGCCAAAATCATAGTGAACATTTCTGGTTCTGTGAGCTCTATTAGTCTCGCTCTAATGCTGCCTGTTTCACTCTCTCTCTCTCTCTCTCTCTCTCTCTCTCGCTCTCTCTCTCTCTCTCTCTCTCTCTCTCTCTCTCTCTCTTCCTCTATTTCCCTCCCTCCCTCCCTCCCTCCCTCCCTCCCTCCCTCCCTCCCTCCCTCCCTCCCTCCCTCCCTCCCTCCCGCTCTTTCTCTCACTCTTTCTCTCGCTCTCGCTCTCTGTCTCTCTCTCTCTTCCTCTTCCTCTCTCTCTCTCTCTCTCTCTCCCTCTCTATTTCTTTCTTTCTTTCTATTCCTCTTTCTCTCTCTTACCCTCTGACTCTCTTTTTTTCTCTCTCCCTCTGTTTTTCTCTGTTTACTTTGCAGGAGTTTTGCTCAGTGGATCGAAACTGCAAGCAGGCCTCTGGCCATGTTAATGAAAGGAACAGGAGTGGATGCATCTGATGCGGCTGGCGATTCTGTCAACTGATTCTCATCTGTTGTGTGTTTGTGTGTGTGTGTGTGTGTGTGTGTGTGTGTGTGTGTGTGTGTGTGTGTGTGTATGGCAACAGGTGCAGAGCAGCTCTTTGCCCATTGCCACACTGCAGTCAGTGTTGTGCCAACACAGGTGATTTCCAGTCAGTGTTGTGCCAACACAGGTGATTTCCAGTCTGTGAAGCTGCAAACACACGTTGGCCATTTCAACTCTGTCTCTCTCTTTGGCTTGTTCTGTCTTTTCCAGTCCTGTCCTCATGGTTTTGCAACAGTTTGATTGTACAGCCAATGTCTCTGCTGAAGTTAGTGATAACTTCAACTCTCAACTGGTTAGTTCTTTGATTGAGAACTCAAGTCTGTGGAGTGCGTCTGATCGCAGACAGGTGATGTGGAAACACCTGCAACATGCACCCCACAGTCAACCGCCTTTCTGGAAAACACAAAGACCCAAAGGAACAGGTTTGCTCACCCTGACAACATGTTGTACCTGAGCAGTCAGAAGGTCTACCTCACCAGGAGTATTTACTCAACACTAGCCTACTACCTCACCAGGAGTATTTACTCAACACTAGCCTACTACCTCACCAGGAGTATTTACTCAACACTAGCCTACTACCTCACCAGGAGTATTTACTCAACACTAGCCTACTACCTCACCAGGAGTATTTACTCAACACTCGTCTACTACCTCACCAGGAGTATTTACTCAACACTAGCCTACTACCTGTCATATGCTTCCTATGCTATTTAAAGGAAAACTGCACTTTTGGTATTTGTTTTGTTAGTAATTTGTTTTTGGGTGAAGTTTTCCTTTAACAACTAAAGCTAGTTTGAGTCCTAATCCTTGTATTGACGCCACTGGCACATCGGAGCCAAGAATCTACCCATTAAGTACATTTCGGCACATTGTTCTCCGATTTATATGGGCAAAGAACAAATGAGACAGGAGACCAGAAACGTGATTTTCCTCCGAGACAGACAATTTTCGCTGCATCGTCCGAGTCCAAAAATAACAAAGAACAAAGGGGGATAAATGCGTTTTGAACAGGGCTTGGCAGCCCAGGCGGGGTGGGATGGAAGAGGGGAGTCGAAGAGAGAGAACAACGGAGAGAGAGAGGTAGAGAGAGCGCGCGCATGGCGTCCACACATCTGTCCACACAGCAAGGGGTTCTAGAGACACGCACCACAGAAACGGGTTTAACCTTCTCTTCTGCCACCACCTGTTCATTAGCATGGGCCCCCCACAGAGCCACCGCCACCATTTTACACTCCTCCCTTCTCTCACTCTCTTGCTCCATCATTCACTCATTATTTCTGTTCACTCATTATCTCTCTTTTCCTGTCTCTCTATTTTTCCATCTCTCTCTCTGTCTCTATCTATGTCTCTCTCACTCCATCTCTCTCTCTCTCTCTGTCTCTGTCTATGTCTCTCTATTCAATTTTAATTCAATTAAATTCAAGGGGCTTTATTGGCGTGGGAAACAAATGTTAACATTGCCAAAGCAAGTGAGGTAGATAATACACAAAGTGAAATAAACAATAAAAATGAACTGTAAAGATTACACTCACAGAAGTTCCAAAATAATAAAGACATTACAAATGTCATATTATGTATATATACAGTGTTGTAACGATGTGCAAATGGTTAAATTACAAAAGTGAAAATAAATAAGTATAAATATGGGTTGTATTTACATTGGTATTTGTTCGTCACTGGTTGACCTTTACTTGTGGCAACAGGTCACAAATCTTGCTGCTGTGATGGCACGCTGTGGTATCTATCCATCTCTCTCCCTGTCTGTCTCCCTGTCTGTCACCCTGTCTGTCTCCCTGTCTGTCTCCCTGTCTGTCTCCCTGTCTGTCTCCCTGTCTGTCTCCCTGTCTCCCTGTCTGTCTCCCTGTCTCCCTGTCTCCCTGTCTCCCTGTCTGTCTCCCTGTCTGTCTGTCTGTCTGTCTGTCTGTCTGTCTGTCTGTCTGTCTGTCTGTCTGTATCTATGTCTCTCTCGCCATCTCCCTCTCTCCCTCTCTCCCTCTCTCCCTGTCTGTCTCCCTCTCTCCCTCTCTCCCTGTCTCCCTCTCTCCCTCTCTCCCCGTCTGTCTCCCTGTCTGTCTCCCTGTCTGTCTCCCTGTCTGTCTGTCTCTCCATCCATCACTCTCCCTCTCTCTCCCTCTCTCCCTCTCTCTCCCTCTCTCCCTCTCTCCCTCTCTCCCTCTCTCCCTCTCTGTCTGTCTGTCTGTCTGTCTGTCTCCCTCTCTCCCTCTCTGTCTGTCTGTCTGTCTGTCTGTCTGTCTGTCTGTCTGTCTGTCTCTATCTATGTCTGTCTCGATCTATGCCTCTCCCTCTCTCTCTCTTTCACTCTCTCTCTCTCTCATCCCTGTCTCTCTCTCTGGTTGATGGCGAGCCTTTGGGACCGTCATTGTTAGCCCAACCATAATCTACCAACTAATCTGCTAAAAAGGTTTATTCAGCCATTTACTTTATGGTCGTATTCTTATCTTTTATTATTTATTTTTGTTTTTGCATTGTCCAGAACGAACCTGCAAGTAGGCATTTTGTTGGACAGTGTATACCATGTTTATCCTGTACATACAATTAATCAAACGTGAAATTTGATTGAGCCTCCATTGACAGTGGAGGTTTGTACCATATAGAGCCACAGCCAACTTTGTTGGACTGGAGAAAAAAAGGGGATTGATGAATTGTCTATGAAAGTATATCACTCTTCCCACATCCCTACCCCCCGTTGACTCCCGCCTCCTACAGTATCAGTCCCATTTTTCCACCACATTGTTTGTAATTTGAGCACTATCGCTGGTGGCATCAGTGAAACTTGGCCCATTTTAATCTCTATGCAGTATCGTAAAAATAGAAAATGACAAGATTTATCGTACTGAGGTACGCCTGAAAATCTAAATGAGAAAATAGTTAGATTAGAACAGCTAGATGAAAACCTTACAAGATCACAGTATGACAGTATAGTTATAAACAAAAGCCAATTAGCCATACTGCTGCACGTTTCATTGATGCACTATTATATCAATGGACGCAAATATAGAAATAACCACAGACTACATTACCACATTATCAATGTAGGATAATTATTCCTTAGAACTCACAATAACACAAATAAATACTCTACAGTGTTTTCTATTTAAATAAAAAATGAAAATAAATCTAATTTCCAATCTATCCCCTAAATACAATGCTTTACATCCTCCTACGAGTCGTGCCGACACCTGCCTTGTTGATTTGTGTTCTGCACTCTTGGGTCCTGCACTAATCCACACACATTCCTTTTGACTTTGATTGCTTCTGCACGGTGACCAGACGATGATAAGAACGAGTCGGTGACATCTCAATTTCTCTCCCCACTGAACGATTCCCGTTTCAATTATGCCTGCTGTTTTTTCTCCACCCGTTCTCACTGCGTGGGTACTAATATGAAATGTCATTTCCTGTAAATCCGCCAGTTTCACTATCTGATGGCGTTGCACTCGGTTAGCCATGCATGGTGTTACCACCCTGTCTGAGACAGGTCCTCATAAGACATGAAGGGAAGGGCTGCAGGGCTCGTAGACCAGGTAATACATACAGTGCCTTGCGAAAGTATTCGGCCCCCTTGAACTTTGCGACCTTTTGCCACATTTCAGGCTTCAAACATAAAGATATAAAACTGTATTTTTTTGTGAAGAATCAACAACAAGTGGGACACAATCATGAAGTGGAACAACATTTATTGGATATTTCAAACTTTTTTAACAAATCAAAAACTGAAAAATTGGGCGTGCAAAATTATTCAGCCCCCTTAAGTTAATACTTTGTTGCGCCACCTTTTGCTGCGATTACAGCTGTAAGTCGCTTGGGGTATGTCTCTATCAGTTTTGCACATCGAGAGACTGACATTTTTTCCCATTCCTCCTTGCAAAACAGCTCGAGCTCAGTGAGGTTGGATGGAGAGCATTTGTGAACAGCAGTTTTCAGTTCTTTCCACAGATTCTCGATTGGAGGGTCTGGACTTTGACTTGGCCATTCTAACACCTGGATATGTTTATTTTTGAACCATTCCATTGTAGATTTTGCTTTATGTTTTGGATCATTGTCTTGTTGGAAGACAAATCTCCGTCCCAGTCTCAGGTCTTTTGCAGACTCCATCAGGTTTTCTTCCAGAATGGTCCTGTATTTGGCTCCATCCATCTTCCCATCAATTTTAACCATCTTCCCTGTCCCTGCTGAAGAAAAGCAGGCCCAAACCATGATGCTGCCACCACCATGTTTGACAGTGGGGATGGTGTGTTGCTTTTACGCCAAACACAACGTTTTGCATTGTTGCCAAAAAGTTCAATTTTGGTTTCATCTGACCAGAGCACCTTCTTCCACATGTTTGGTGTGTCTCCCAGGTGGCTTGTGGCAAACTTTAAACGACACTTTTTATGGATATCTTTAAGAAATGGCTTTCTTCTTGCCACTCTTCCATAAAGGCCAGATTTGTGCAATATACTACTGATTGTTGTCCTATGGACAGAGTCTCCCACCTCAGCTGTAGATCTCTGCAGTTCATCCAGAGTGATCATGGGCCTCTTGGCTGCATCTCTGATCAGTCTTCTCCTTGTATGAGCTGAAAGTTTAGAGGGACGGCCATGTCTTGGTAGATTTGCAGTGGTCTGATACTCCTTCCATTTCAATATTATCGCTTGCACAGTGCTCCTTGGGATGTTTAAAGCTTGGGAAATCTTTTTGTATCCAAATCCGGCTTTAAACTTCTTCACAACAGTATCTCGGACCTGCCTGGTGTGTTCCTTGTTCTTCATGATGCTCTCTGCGCTTTTAACGGACCTCTGAGACTATCACAGTGCAGGTGCATTTATACGGAGACTTGATTACACACAGGTGGATTGTATTTATCATCATTAGTCATTTAGGTCAACATTGGATCATTCAGAGATCCTCACTGAACTTCTGGAGAGAGTTTGCTGCACTGAAAGTAAAGGGGCTGAATAATTTTGCACGCCCAATTTTTCAGTTTTTGATTTGTTAAAAAAGTTTGAAATATCCAATAAATGTCGTTCCGCTTCATGATTGTGTCCCACTTGTTGTTGATTCTTCACAAAAAAAATACAGTTTTATATCTTTATGTTTGAAGCCTGAAATGTGGAAAAGGTCGCAAAGTTCAAAGGGGCCGAATACTTTCACAAGGCACTGTACCTAAGATGCAAAGTGCAGTGAGCATAAGATGTTGAAAAGGTTTCTTTGCAACGTCTTTTGATCATAGATGCGATGCCAGCTAAACTGGCTAGACGTCCTTGACATGTTGTTCAGTTTTACTGTTAGGAATGATGTGAGATGTCATCAGTAACTTTGAGAGACAGTAAACTGTTAAGATGTCCTTTTTGTGTCAATCTGTTCTAGCTGCATTGTAGAAAGCAAATTCTGACATGACATAAAGCCTATTTGAAGATGTCGTGTGGTCTGTAACACACAAAATGTAAGTCAAGAGTCACTTTTACCACATGGAGAAACAACATTTTTTTATAGATCTGGCCAACACAGTATCATAAGTTATTGTGAAATATGCATGAATTGCTTATTCAAAATTCGACTTTCGAATTCCACTTTTTCGAGTGTATTACAGAATCATCTTCATAACGCATAACGCATTGTGTATACATTACACAATGTTCTTACGAATTCCAATTTCTTATGGCTAATGTTAGCTAGGTGGCTAACGTTAGCTAGGCTAGGGCTAGGGTTAGGGGTTAAGGTTAGGGTTAGGGCTTAAGGTTAGGGTTAGGGGTTAAGATTAGGGTTTGGGCTTAAGGTTAGGGTTAGGGGTTAAGGTTAGGGTTAGGGCTTAAGGTTAGGGTTAGGGGTTAAGATTAGGGCTAGGGCTTAAGGTTAGGGTTAGGGGTTAAGGTTAAGGTTAAGGTTAGGGTTAGGGTTAGGGGTTAAGGTTATGGTTAGGTCTTAAGGTTAGGGTTAGGGGTTAAGGTTAGGGTTAGGGTTAGGGGTTAAGGTTAGGGTTAGGGGTTAAGGTTAGGGTTAGGGGTTAGGTTAGGGTTAGGGGTTAAGGTTAGGGTTAGGGTTAGGGTTATGGGTTAAGGTTATGGTTAGGGGTTAAGGTTAGGGTTAGGGGTTAGGTTAGGGTTAGGGGTTAAGGTTAAGGTTAGGGTTAGGGGTTAAGGTTAGGGTTAGGGTTAGGGTTAGGGGTTAAGGTTAGGGTTAGAGTTAGGGTTAGGGTTAGGGGTTAAGGTTAGGGTTAGGTTAAGGTTATGGTTAGGGGTTAAGGTTAGGGTTAGGGGTTAAGGTTAGGGTTAGGGTTAGGACCTGTGTGACTCATTTGGTAGAGCGTGATGCTTTTAAAACCAGGGTTAGGGTTTGATTCCTACAGGGGACCAGTAAGGGTTAGGGTCAGGGTTAGGGTTAGGGTTAGGGTTAGGGTTAGGGTTAGGGTTAGGGTTAAGGTTAAGGTTAGGGTCACGGTTAGGGTTAGGGTCAGGGTTAGGGTCAGGGTTAGGGTTAGGGTCAGGGTCAGGGTCAGGGTTAGGGTCAGGGTTAGGGTTTAGGGCCAGGGTTAGGGTTAGGGTCAGGGTTAGGGTTAGGGTTAGGGTCAGGGTTAGAGTCAGGGTTAGGGTCAGGGTTAGGGTTTGATTCCTACAGGGAAGCAGTAAGAAAATGTATGCACTCACTCTGTAAGTCACTCTGGATAAGAGCTTCTGTTAAATCAACATCTTTCAGTGGATGTTGCAGTATCATAAATAAAGGGTTAGGGTCAGGGTTAGGGTCAGGGTTAGGGTTTGATTCCTACAGTAACAGCTTCAACATCTTTCAGTGGATGTTGCAGTATCATAAATAAAGGGTTAGGGTCAGGGTTAGGGTCAGGGTTAGGGTTTGATTCCTACAGTAACAGCTTCAACATCTTTCAGTGGATGTTGCAGTATCATAAATAAAGGGTTAGGGTCAGGGTTAGGGTCAGGGTTAGGGTTTGATTCCTACAGTAACAGCTTCAACATCTTTCAGTGGATGTTGCAGTATCATAAATAAAGGGTTAGGGTCAGGGTTAGGGTCAGGGTTAGGGTTTGATTCCTACAGTAACAGCTTCAACATCTTTCAGTGGATGTTGCAGTATCATGAATAAAGCAATTTGACACGTCACTGATATGCCTGAATTGAAGTTTTCTGTTCATACCTGAACTCCAATATGTAAGCTAACAGTCTTATTTTTAGACAGTACCTACATAATATTTTCTACATTACAGAAACAAGTCAAATAGCAACCACTACTATGTGGACACACAACAATAAACATGTAAACCATTGAAAGACCATCCCAGATAAGATAAGTATTTTTACATCATGTTATTGCAAAAGGTTCCCATGGTTAAAACTGTTCAAAGGTCTCGCTTCCAAACATTAGGGTCCATTAAATGAAGCAGTTTAGAGTTAAGTGTCTAGATATAGTGTTGTCCATTAAATAAAGCTGTTTAGAGTTAAGTGTCTAGATATAGTGTTGTCCATTAAACAAAGCTGTTTAGAGTTAAGTGTCTAGATATAGTGTTGTCCATTAATCAAAGCTGTTTAGAGTTAAGTGTCTAGATATAGTGATGTTGTTGATGTATAGTGATGTTGTCGATGCGGCTACTGATTGATTGTTTTGTTCAAAGTTCCTTGCCGGTCAGATTGGTATTTGATTGGTATTTCCTTTGATGTGCTAACCTCAGTAGGTTGATGTTTAACTGTGCTTCTCACGGTCAGATGTACTCCTCCCAATAAGTCACTTTTTTATGGCTGGCTTTGTTTGAAGTTGGAAGTTTGTCATCGTGGTGTTGATGTGTGAAGCCAAATAAGTGTTTCACCGTAGACGCCCTCTCCCAGGTAGTGTATGTGTTGTAACCTTTAAGGAACAATCTGCAGTTGATGTGTACCCATTGATTATCGAACAGTAACTTATAAATGCCTCTTTAACTTAGTTTAACTGTGACACCTCATCAGAACCCAAAATACAAGCTTATTTTACTCCAGTGTTTGTATATAAAAAAAGAAAAAATGTAAACAAACCGCATAGCCTCAAAAGAACTACATACTGTTTCTACAACTATACTTGGATGGATGGTCAGTCCTTGCATCCATAGCTCTGTCTATGAATTTCAGAGTGTTTACATTTCTTCAGCCACATCCCTCAGCTTTGTACCGAAACAGTGGTGGGGTGTTATTTGTTATTGTTTTAATTGCATATTGCCTCTGTAAGGGAAGTTGGTGAAATGTGTTTCTCCAAAGTAGCCTACTGTTAATATGTTGGTTGTAGATCTAGCTACATGTCTGCACCTCAAATGAATGGATAAGATATGAGCAACACATATAGAAATAACATGGTGCTCATCTTTCCTTTTGGATTGTGGCGGCATGGAGCTGCATCTTCAAACCAGATGGTCTGTGACTTGGATTCATGTTGACATTACACTACCTTTTAGGTGAGACAACATCTTACAACATTTTGGAGTGTAATGTCCCTTTAAGTGATGCCATATCCAAAACTATGTATTGCAACATCTTTACCAGTAGAAAAAAGTCTGTCGTCTATGGTTTGAGTGAACATTCCGGTTTAAGGACAATTATATAACTAGTTAAAGTGAGTTCAAGTGCTATCACTCCAGTATCAGAGAGAAGCTAGCGCTGATGCTGCTCATTAAATATGCTACAAGTATGACTTCATCTTTACAGTTCATGCTGGTGAATGAGATAATGGTCCAGTGTGCACCGTAAACATTTGGCAGAGCCTTTCATATGGTGCCTTTATGCAACTGGCAGTCATATCTGAGTGTTTGCTCTCACAAATAGCATGTAGTTATCTTCATGACAAAAGAACAATCAATACCCTGGCAGATAAAGATGAAAGAACAGTACTGAGTTGTCTCTCTCTCTCTCTCTCTCTCTCTCTCTCTCTCTCTCTCTCTCTCTCTCTCTCTCTCTCTCTCTCTCTCTCTCTCTCTCTCTCTCTCTCTCTCTCTCTCTCTCTCGCTTTCTCTTTCTCTCTCTCGCTTTCTCTCTCTCTCTTTCTCTCTCTCGCTTTCTCTTTCTCTCTCTCTTTCTCTCTCTCTCTCTCCTCTCTCTCTCTATATATGTATATAGACATGTATTTATCTCTATTTCTCTTTCTCTCTCTTACCCTCTGTCTCTCTCTCTCTGTTTTTCTCTGTTTACTTGCAGGGGTTTTGCTCAGTGGATCGAAACTGGTAGCAGGGCTCAGGCCAGGCGGTTGCAGTCACATGCTAATGAATGGACAGGGGTAGACGCATCTGATGTGGCTGCCGATTCTGTCAACTGATTCTCATCTGTTGTGTGTGTCTCCTGAGGTCAATGAATTGGGAGGAGTTGGGAAGAATTAATGTTACAGTATGTCCAGATTAGTAACAGAATGGTCTGTATTTAGTGAGTATTCCTAGCGCTCGAAAATACAAAATGTTTCTCACTTATTTTTATTTGACCTTTATTTAACTAGGCAAGTCAGTTAAGAACAAATTATTATTTTTAATGACGGCCTAGAAGAATTGGGTTAGCTGCCTTGTTCAGGGGCAGAACGACAGATTTTTATCTTGTCAGCTCGGGGATTCGATCTTGCAACCTTTCGGTTACTAGTCCAACACTAACCACTAGGCTACCTGCCGTCCCACTTACATTCTAATCCCCAATTTCATTTCCTGTGGAGAATCCACATAATGTTATTTGACCAGTCGTGTGTTTGTGCCAGGTGTACTGTCATACCATACTGTGCTGTATTGCATTATGGGATTTTCTTGGCCTGGCCTCAACTCTGTACCATGTTCACTCCCTATTTCTTCCTCTCTTGTTTTTGTCTAATTCACTTTCACCCTGCCAGAGTCAGCAACACAGCCAAACACAGCTAAGCATTTATTAATTAGCGGCTCAGTTGTCTTTTAATTAAACATGTATCTTATTAGGCGGCTCACCCGATCCACCATCCCCACTTCCCTCTCTTTCCCAAGCAGGAAGCCTTTGGTAAGGACCGCTGCTCATGTGGGACCTTTAAACTTCCACCTGCACATTATGACTGTAATAAAGCTGTTATCAGTTCATGAAAATACCACCACAAACAGGTGACTGCCACTTGTCATAAGTCAGCAGCAGAGATTAGTCTAGCGTCATGTCTTCTCACCGTCGACGCCACAGCCAGACTGCTACGGGCTGCTCCACTCCCTTGCTCCGTGTGAACCAAGCGTCAGCCTGCAAATTGTACAGCTCTCCAAAAATCATTATTGGCAATTAGCGTTCGTCAGGGAAGACAGCAGCTGGTTGTAATTACAGGTAGCCCCTCATTACTTCTCAGTGTAGAGAGGAGAGGAGAGGAGAAGAGAAGAGAAGAGAAGAGAAGAGAAGAGAAGAGATGAGAAGAGAAGAGAGGAGAGGAGAGGAGAGGAGGCGCAGAGGAGAGGAGAGGAGAGGAGAGGAGAGGAGAGGAGAAGAGAAGAGAAGAGAAGAGAAGAGAAGAGATGAGAAGAGAAGAGAGGAGAGGAGAGGAGAAGAGAGGAGAGGAGAGGTGAGGAGAGGAGAGGAGAGGAGGCGCAGAGGAGAGGAGAGGAGAGGAGAGGAGAGGAGAGGAGAGGAGAGGAGAGGAGAAGAGAAGAGAAGAGAAGAGAGTAGAAGAGAAGAGAAGAGAGGAGAGGAGAGGAGAGGAAGCGCAGAGGAGAGGAGAGGAGAGGAGAAGAGAAGAGAAGAGAAGAGAAGAGAAGAGAGGAAAGGAGAGGAGAGGAGAGGAGAGGAGAGGAGAGGAGAGGAGAAGAGAAGAGAAGAGAGGAGAGGAGAGGAGAAGAGAGGAAAAGAGAAGAGAAGAGAAGAGAAGAGAGGAGAGGAGGCGCAGAGGAGAGGAGAGGAGAGGAGAAGAGAAGAGAGGAGAGGAGGCGCAGAGGAGAGGAGAGGAAAGGAGAGGAGAGGAGAGGAGAAGAGAAGAGAAGAGAAGAGAAGAGAGGAGAGGAGAGGAGAGGAGAAGAGAGGAGAAGATAAGAGAAAAGAAGAGAAGAGAAGAGAAGAGAGGAGAGGAGGCGCAGAGGAGAGTAGAGGAGAGGAGGGGAGAGGAGAAGAGAGGAGAAGAGAAGAGAACAGAAGAGAAGAGAAGAGAAGAGAAGAGAGGAAAGGAGAGGAGAGGAGGCGCAGAGGAGAGGAGAGGAGAGGAGAGGAGAAGAGAAGAGAGAAGAGAAGAGAGGAGGAGAGGAGAGGAGAGAGGAGAGAGGAGAGGAGAGGAAAGGAGAGGAAAAGAGAAGAGAAGAGTAGAGAAGAGAGTAGAGGAGGCGCAGAGTAGAGGAGAGGAGAGGAGAAGAGAAGATAAGAGAAGAGAAGAGAAGAGAGGAAAGGAGAGAAGAGGAGGCGCAGGGGAGAGGAGAGGAGAGGAGAGGAGAAGAGAAGAGAAGAGAAGAGAAGAGAAGAGAAGAGAAGAGAGGAGAGGAGAGGAGGCGCAAAGGAGAGGAGAGGAGAGGAGAGGAGAGGAGAGGAGAAGAGAGGAGAGGAGGTGCAGAGGAGAGGAGAGGAGAGGAGAAGAGAAGAGGAGAAGAGAAGAGAAGAGAAGAGAGGAGAGGAGAAGAGAAGAGAAGAGAAGAGAAGAGAAGAGAAGAGAAGAGAGGAAGCGCAGAGGAGAGGAGAGGAGAGGTGGCGCAGAGGAGAGGAGAGGAGAGGAGAGGAGGCACAGAGGAGAAGAGAGGAGGAAGAGAAGAGAAGAGAAGAGAGGAAGGAGAGGAGAGGAGGCGCAGAGGAGAGGAGAGGATAGGAGAGGAGAGGAGAAGAGAAGAGAAGAGGAGAAGAGAGTAGAAGGGAAGAGAGGAGAAGAGAAGAGAAGAGAAGAGAGGAGAGGAAGCACAGAGGGAGAGGAGAGGAGAGGAGAGGAGAGGAGAGGAGAGGAGAAGAGAAGAGAAGAGAAGAGAAGAGAAGAGAGGAGAGGAGAGGAGGCGCAGAGGAGAGGAGGGGAGAGGAGAGGAGAGGAGAGGAGAGGAGAAGAGAAGAGAAGAGAAGAGAGGAGAGGAGAGGAGGCGCAGAGGAGAGGAGAGGAGGCGCAGAGGAGAGTGGAGGAGAGGAGAGGAGAAGAGAAGAGAAGAGAAGAGAAGAGAGGAAAGGAGAGGAGAGGAGGCGCAGAGGAGAGTGGAGGAGAGGAGAGGAGAGGAGAAGAGAGGAGAAGAGAGGAAGAGAAGAGAGGAAATGAGAGGAGAGGAGGCACAGAGGAGAGAGAGGAGAGGAGAGGAGAAGAGAAGAGAAGAGAAGAGAAGAGAAGAGAGGAGAGGAGAGGAGGAGAAGAGAAGAGAAGAGAAGAGAAGAGAAGAGAGGAGAGGAGAGGAGAGGAGAGAGAGGAAAAGAGAGAGAAGAGAAGAGAAGAGAGGAGAGGAGAGGAGAGGAGAAGAGAAGAGAGAGAAGAGAGGAAAGAGAGGAGAGGAGGCGCAGAGGAGAGGAGAGGAGAGGAGAGGAGAGGAGAAGAGAAGAGAAGAGAAGAGAGGAGAGGAGAGGAAGCGCAAAGGATAGGAGAGGAGAGGAGAGGAGAAGAGAAGAGAAGAGAAGAGAAGAGAAGAGAAGAGAAGAGAGGAGAGGAGAGGAGAGGAGAAGAGAAGAGAAGAGAGGAGAGGAGGCGCAGAGGAGAGGAGAGGAGAGGTGGGTGCAGAGGAGAGGCGGCGCAGAGGAGAGGAGAGGAGAGGAGAAGAGAGGAGAGGAGAGGAGAGGAGAGGAGGAGAGGAGAGGAGAGGAGAGGAGAGGAGAGGAGAGGAGAGGAGAGGAGAGGAGGAAAACACTGTTCCGGGACCACTGTTTAGGTTTATTTTGATTTTTCTTAACCTGGAATGTTGAGCCACATTTGTCCGCTTTGTCGACGGCGATAGGAAGGAGGAGATAGATGTAGCTCACTGTAAACATCAGAAACCTTATGTTTGCACTGCAGTTGTGGAGCTGTAGTTTTTGAGGGGCTTTGTACAAAGGTTGCCCTTGGTACGCCTGTACTGTCCAGTGTATAGTGGTGTTTCATTGCCATTGTTTATAACCACATTACTGTGTTATTATTATGATATAAGTGTTTCTGCATTCGTATAATGGACCCCTGAAGCTATGACAACTCATCTGACCTCAATCTTTAGGTTGACATGACCTGACATACTGCAGTACGCATAACTGTTACTCTGTCCCAATATGCCTCCCTAATAATGGAGGGATCTTTTCCAAGGCGGTACGGTACTGCACCAAATAATCACATTCACCCTCCTCGCCAGAAAATACATTCCTACCTAATCACACCAACGTTTCCCTGGAATTGGTGGTTCAACTTGATGTGTTTTTAGTGCACATCTCAAGGTAGTTCGGCTCATTAAATTAGTCCCTAGACCTCTAGTACTGTCCATCAACTTAAACTGTTTCCATTTAAGGACCTCCTTTTTAAGATTTATTGTCCTCCTTTCAAACATGTTGATCATTTCCTGTTATGTTTGACTGTTTTACGAGGATGTACCTGCAACCTGACAGAATTGAACCCTCCTTTTATTAGAATCTCATAAAATGGCAGTAAATATTTTTCTTTGGTCTGCACACCAAAGAGATTTCTGTAAACCACTCTGTACCATGCTGGGGAAAGATTGACATTAATTTGAAGGACTCCCACATTCGCATAGCTCAAATAGCCAAACCCATATGCAATGCTGTCTTGCCAAGGTGTGTACCATTTGATCAAATCTGAATCTGAAACCATGAGGTAAACACATATTTAATGACTTGATTCCGACGAATAGTTAATTAATACCATCTGAATGCATTATATGCCTGAGCAGTTGGGGGTTTGAAAAACTCACAGAGCAAGCGTAGCCTAGGGCAACAACAGAGCCAATTAACCTAGGGCAACCGAACTGTAGAGAGAGTCCACCGGTCTCCACAGCCTCCTAATGTGAACCATACCTTCCACCACGGTCTTACTCACACTCTCATGCTCTTACCTCACACGGAGGAATTAGGGCAGGAAGTCAACGCATGCGTCAGGGTGTAGTTTTCAACATGGAGGTCAGGTCGCCAACATGCTAGGATAGACCCCCTGTAGGAGCGATACAGAGGGCAATGCTAATAGGAGCCAAGCATTAGCCTGCTAGCCTTAGTATATTTTTGTCTGAGGGTAGTTTAACAGGCTCTCGGAAACGTATGTTCTGGACGGGAGACTGAGGTAAAAATGATTGTGATGTAGTTTAGAACATAATTATGACATGGAGCACTAGTCACTGTGAACCTGCATAAGTCAACGTTATGTTGTCAACGTACTATTCATTTATTTTGAATGACATCACTAGTTTGTCATCTAGACTCGAATCCACCAATCATGGACCTTGAATGGTGGTCTCCTAGGGAGGAGGGTCATGTTCTTCTGGATCAGATTGGGTCACCTCCATGGCATTTTTGTGGCTGACTGACCATAATTGTGTTAGGTTAATGATGGCTGAGGCCTCCAAGCTAAAAGTCAGGGTGAAAGACTGTTAGGTCAAATGTAACACCAGATATCAGGCCAGACAAGGTCATCCTTTTCGAACAGGGCCTTTCAAAACGTTAGATTTATTGCTAACTGCTATGACTTGACATCTGA
Source organism: Oncorhynchus mykiss (assembly GCF_057628025.1). Taxonomy (NCBI): domain Eukaryota; kingdom Metazoa; phylum Chordata; class Actinopteri; order Salmoniformes; family Salmonidae; genus Oncorhynchus; species Oncorhynchus mykiss. Next base: position 62,439,878 of record NC_143040.1, read on the forward strand.
ATCTTGTAACAAAGGAGACATACTTTACCCTTCGTTATGGACTGTCATTAGATATGTGTACGTTCTAATTCTGCCAATAGATATGTGTATGTTCTAATTCTGTCAATAGATATGTGTATGTTCTAATTATGCCATTAGATATGTGTATGTTCTAATTCTGTCAATAGATATGTGTATGTTCTAATTCTGTCATTAGAAATGTGTATGTTCTAATTCTGCCATTAGAAATGTGTATGTTCTAATTCTGTCATTAGAAATGTGTATGTTCTAATTCTGCCATTAGTAATGTGTATGTTCTAATTCTGACATTAGATATGTGTATGTTCTAATTCTGACATTAGATATGTGTACGTTCTAATTCGTAAATAAACCACAAAGCTTTATCTGTATCTTTTTAGGGGGATTTCCTTGTTAAATACATTTTTAACAGGGCTCCTGAGTGGCACAGCGGTCTAAGGCACTGCTTCTCAGTGCAAGAGGCATCACTGCAGTCCCTGGTTTGAATCCAGTCTGCATCACATCTGTCCGTGTTTAGGAGATCCAAGGGCGGCGCACAATTGGCCCAGTGTCATTTGGGTTTGGATCGGGTAGGAATTAGTATTAAATAAGAATTAGTTCTTAACTGGCTTGCCTAGTTAAATTAAAAAAAATAAAAAAACAGTCCGCAGTAAACTTCTTTGTAATTGTTCAAATCTGTTTCCCAACAAAGCCTGTTTCTGAGCGTTTCAAGACTAGGCTAGCCAGACCAGCATCCTGGCACTGAAATGGCAAATGCAAAGGACACCTGTCATGTTGAAATGGGAGCTGACTGGAAGATATTTTATTAATATCAAGTGATCTATATACTATTTAATGGATGGAATTCTGACTAAATGAGTCAACCAATGCATGGACACTAATAAGGCACTACGAGCTGGACATGGTTGAATACACTACTTTTGGGGGTGTGCTATTGAATTGGTTTGTTTTGAATCCAGGTAGGATTTTTGTAACACGAGTATAACGATACTGTAAATCCTCCTTGTCTGGTCTGGACTTGGTTGTCAAATGATATCTCTGGGAAATGACAATTTGAAATTATAATCTACAAGAGATTTAGCTATGGGAGCCGAAATCATCCTTTGTGTTTTGGCAGTATCTCATAGATTACTCTAAATGTTTACTATCAACGTATAGTGTAATATCTTATTTTTATACAGTACTTATTTATTTTCTTTCTGTTGATGAATGTTTTCTGCTGGCAGTACCGTAGAAGCCCCTTCATCCTTAGAGTAATGGCTGTCAGTATCATAAATCATGTCAGTATCTCATCCTGTCAGACACGCTTGTCAGAGATGGACTCAGAAATAACAGAGAGGAGCTGCCGCAGACATCTAGCTTATTGCTTTCAGTGTTCTTGGACAGGTGTGTTTGTGTGTGTGTCCGTGTGTGTGTGTCCCCGTGTGCGTGTCCATATGTGTGTGTGTCCAGAATGTGAAAATTGACTTGTTTTTACGTGCAAACACTTCCTATTCTATCCAATCTGTTGCATTGGAGTGAAATATGGACAGCATCATGTACCCAATAAATGCAGGCATTACTGGTTCAAACAGACCGGGATGTGGTTCTGTCCTTACCATGGTAACTGTAGGGAGAGAAGAGTGAAGGCCTCAGATTGATAGGCACCTGCACACTCCATGCATTTGAAAGGCTGAAGTATGTCCATGAAAGGAATGTTCCTGTAACGGTTTTCTTCGTGAGAAGGAGAGTCGGACCAAAATGCAGCGTGTCGATTGCGATTCATGTTTAATGAAAAAAAACACACTAAACACAAACACTACAAAAACAATAAACGTAACGAAAACCTAAACAGCCTATCTGGTGAAAACACATAGACAGGAACAATCACCCACCAACACACAGTGAACCCCAGGCTACCTAAATATGGTTCCCAATCAGAGACAATGACGAACACCTGCCTCTGACTGAGAACCATATCAGGCTGAACATAGAAATAGACAAACAAGACATGAAACATAGAATGCCCACTCAGATCACACCCTGACCAATCAAAACATAGAAAATACAAAGTAAACTATGGTCAGGGCGTGACAGTACCCCCCCCCCAAGGTGCGGACTCCGGCCGCAAAACCTGAACCTATAGGGGAGGGTCTGGGTGGGCATCTGTCCGCGGTGGCGGCTCTGGCGCTGGACGTGGACCCCACTCCATGACAGTTTTAATCCCCCTCCTAAACGTCCCTAAATAGGTTACCCACCACAATGATAACATGGGACAGAGGGACAGCTCGGGACAGAGGTAACTCGGGACAGATGGGTAGCTCAGCCCTGAGAGGAAGCTCAGCACTGAGAAGAAGCTCAGCACTGAGAAGAAGCTCAGGCAGGTGGTTAGATCCGGCAGATCCTGGCTGGCTGGCGGTTCTGGAAGATCCTGGCTGACTGGCGGATCCGGAAGATCCTGGCTGACTGGCGGATCTGGGAGAATCTGGACGACTGGCAGATCTGGGAGAATCTGGCCGACTGGCAGATCTGGGAGAATCTGGCCGACTGGCAGATCTGGGAGAATCTGGCCGACTGGCAGATCTGGGAGAATCTGGCCGACTGGCAGATCTGGAAGAGTCTGGTCGACTGGCAGATCTGGAAGAGTCTGGTCGACTGGCAGATCTGGAAGAGTCTGGTCGACTGGCAGATCTGGAAGAGTCTGGACGACTGGCAGATCTGGAAGAGTCTGGACGACTGGCAGATCTGGAAGAGTCTGGACGACTGGCAGATCTGGAAGAGTCTGGACGACTGGCAGATCTGGAAGAGTCTGGTCGACTGGCAGATCTGGAAGAGTCTGGTCGACTGGCAGATCTGGAAGAGTCTGGACGACTGGCAGATCTGGAAGAGTCTGGACGACTGGCAGATCTGGAAGAGTCTGGACGACTGGCAGATCTGGAAGAGACTGGTCGACACAGACTGGCTGCTCTGGCTGCTCCATGCTGACTGACAGCTTTGGCTGCTCCATGCTGGCAGACTGCTCTGGCTGCTCCATGATGACTGGTAGCTCTGGCTGCTCCATGCTGACTGGCTGCTCCATGCTGACTGGCAGCTCTGGCTGCTCCATGCTGACTGGCTGCTCTGGCTGCTCCATGCTGACTGGCTGCTCCATGCTGACTGGCTGCTCCATGCTGACTGGCGGCCCTGGCTGCTCCATGCTGACTGGCGGCCCTGGCTGCTCCATGCTGACTGGCGGCCCTGGCTGCTCCATGCTAACTGGCAGCTCTGGCGGCTCCTTGCAGACTGGCAGCTCTGGCGGCTCCTTGCAGACTGGCAGCTTTGGCGGCATCCTGCAGACTGGCAGCTCTGGCGGCTCCTTGCAGACTGGCAGCTCCATGCAGACTGGCAGCTCTATGCAGACTGGCAGCTCCTTGCAGACTGGCAGCTCCTTGCTAACTGGCAGCTCTAAGCTAACTGGCAGCTCTATGCTAACTGGCAGCTCTATGCTAACTGGCAGCTCTATGCTAACTGGCAGCTCTATGCTAACTGGCAGCTCTATGCTAACTGGCAGTTCTGAACAGGCGGGAGACTCCGGCAGCGCTGTAGAGAAGGCAGGCTCTAACAGCGCTAAACAGGCAGGAGACTCCGACAGCGCTGAAGAGAAGGGAGGCTCTGGCAGCGCTGGACAGGCGAGGCGCACTGTAGGCCTGATGCGTGGTGCTGGCACTGGTGGTACTGGGCCGAGGACACGCACAGGAAGCCTGGTGCGGGGAGCTGCTACCGGAGGGCTGGGGTGTGGAGGTGGTACTGGAAAAACCGGACCGTGCAGGCGCACTGGAGCTCTTGAGCACCGAGCCTGCCCAACCTTACCTGGTTGAATGCTCACGGTCGCCCTGCCAGTGCGGCGAGGTGGAATAGCCCGCACTGGACTATGCAGGCGAACCGGAGAAACCGAGCGCAAGGCTGGTGCCATGTAAACCGGCCCAAGGAGACGCACTGGGGACCAGCTGCGTAGAGCCGGCTTCATGGCATTAGGCTCGACGCTCAATCTAGCCCGGCCGACACGTGGAGCTGGAATATACCGCACCGGGCTATGCACCCGCACTGGAGACACCGTGCGCACCACTGCATAACACGGTGCCTGTCCGGTCTCTCTAGCCCCCCGGTAAGCACAGGGAGTCTGCCCAGGTCTCCTACCTGGCGTAGCCATACTCCCTGTTAGCCCCCCCCAAGAAATTTTTGGGGCTGCCTCTCGGGCTTCCTTGCCAGCCGTGTTCCCTCATATCGCCGGCTCCTCTCTCCGGCTGCCTCTGCTCTCCTAAGTGCCTCCACCTGTTCCCATGGGAGGCGATCTCTTCCAGCCAGTATCTCCTCCCAAGTGTAACAGCCCTTGCCATCCAAAACGTCCTCCCATGTCCATTCCTCTTTACGCTGCTGCTGCTGCCTGTTGACACGCTGCTTGGTCCGTTGGTGGTGGGTGATTCTGTAACGGTTTTCTTCGTGAGAAGGAGAGTCGGACCAAAATGCAGCGTGTCGATTGCGATTCATGTTTAATGAAAAAAAAACACACTAAACACAAACACTACAAAAACAATAAACGTAACGAAAACCTAAACAGCCTATCTGGTGAAAACACATAGACAGGAACAATCACCCACCAACACACAGTGAACCCCAGGCTACCTAAATATGGTTCCCAATCAGAGACAATGACGAACACCTGCCTCTGACTGAGAACCATATCAGGCTGAACATAGAAATAGACAAACAAGACATGAAACATAGAATGCCCACTCAGATCACACCCTGACCAATCAAAACATAGAAAATACAAAGTAAACTATGGTCAGGGCGTGACAGTTCCATTTACTTTTGAAGCATTTTGTCCTTTTCTTCTAGTGCTGCAGACAGTACTGCAGTGCTGCATTTCAAAATGTTGAGTCGGATTTCATTTACCAGGTCTTTCATCTGTTTTAACTCAGCGGGGCGTGGTGTGTGCTGCTCGAACTGTGTGTGTGTGAGTGTGTGTGTGTGTGTGTGTGTGTGTGTGTGTGTGTGTGTGTGTGTGTGTGTGTGTGTGTGTGTGTGTGTGTGTGTGTGTGTGTGTGTGCGGCACCCTACCCAGGGCTATTATGTGGAGACAGCAGGTATAATATCTGCAAACCTTTGCTGCTGTGCTGGATAACTAATAGCTTCAAGACATCACCTTTATCTTTGGACACACTCCTGCAGCTGGGCCTGTGTATTCTCCCCCTTACTCTCTCTGTGTGATATACAGCTGTGTCATAATGTGTGTGTGGTGTGTGCGTGGCTCCGTAACCCCCCTTTACACATTTACCACACACACATAAGTGGTTATGGAAAACCCAGAAATAGGCTCTAGACTGACACATTAATTTCCTTAACGGCTGCGATGCGGCGCGCCACCATTTAAGACACTTTAGTTGTATACCCACGGACGGCAACACCGGGGGAGAGAGGAGAGAGCTGGGTGCCACTGGATGAGTCCCATCATGCATTGGGAGAGTGAACGTTAAAACGTGACTGGGGAGATACTGGGAGAGGAGGAGAGCAGAGGAAGAGGGGGAGGAGGATGAAGAGAGAAGGAGAAAGCTACAGCTCCAGCCCGTGCTCCATGGGAGGTGAACCCCAATCATTTATAAAAGGTAAATGCTGTCAGGATGCGGGGCGTTTAAAGGCGCGGTGCTGCAGGTGTGATTTATGAGCTCACTACGGGGTTATAAATCAAAACTCCTTTGTTTCCAGAGGCTGCCACCACCGTGCCACAATTCCCCCCACTCTCTCTCTCTCTCTCTCTCTCTCTCTCTATCTATCTCTCTCTCTCTCTCTCTCTCTCTCTCTCTCTCTCCACTCCGTCTGCAGACAACAATAAGGACTGAGTATGGGAGCGTTGAGGTGAATTATGGATGATAGAGATGGAGGGTGAGTGACTTGGAGAGGGAGCTAGTCAGAGAGAAAAAGTACAGGTGACTTTGGACAGAGTCTATCAAGTGTTGAGCCTGGGAAGGGGGTGAGTGGGGTAGGGAGTCGCTAAACTGAAATACAGGCGCACACCATACTGTCATAGACATAGACAGGGTTTAGAATTGTCATTCTGGTATCTCATTTAGTATCCTTCCATTGGTCTGCCTTGGTTATATTTGCCTCAGAATTCCTAATGTCTCCAGCACAGGAGGCTGCTGAGGGGAGAACGGCTCATCATAATGTCTGGAACAGAGCACATGGAATGGTATTAAACAACTGGAAACCATGTGTTTGATGTATTTGATACCATTCCACTGATTCCGCTCCAGTCATTACCTCCGAGCCTGTTCTCCCCAATAAAGGTACCACCAATCTCTTGTGGTCTCCACTCAGATAGCAAATATGGCTGCATATTACATTGTGATAATCAGTATATAATTCCAAACATGTACGGCAGGCCACAACAGGCCTCATCTCTTGTACTTAGCAGAGATAGCTCGTACTGATAGGATCTGTGAGTGGGAGTGGATGGCGCAATGGCAAGGCCACAGTCCATTGTACACATTTTCTAGCGGCCATGGTGAAAGGCATCTCTTCTCTGGAGGGAACACACATCTATTTATGTGTAATAAATGCGTTCTCATCACGAGTTCCCATCACCGCTGACGTAGAACAGTGGGATTATTTGGTTAAACACCAAGCATCCGGAATACTTATTGTAGGGTTCACACACTCATATGCACATACACAAGCATGCACACATACACACAAACATTTACACATGCACACATAAACAGACGCTCTTATGCATGCGCATACTCGCTCATACTAGCCTCACACTAGCCTCATACTAGCCTCATACTCGCTCATACTAGCCTCATACTAGCCTCATACTAGCCTCATACTAGCCTCATACTAGCCTCATACTAGCCTCATACTAGCCTCATACTCGCTCATACTAGCCTCATACTAGCCTCATACTAGCCTCATACTAGCCTCATACTAGCCTCATACTCGCTCATACTAGCCTCATACCAGCCTCATACTAGCCTCATACTAGCCTCACACTAGCCTCATACTAGCCTCATACTCGCTCATACTAGCCTCATACTAGCCTCATACTCGCTCATACTAGCCTCATACCAGCCTCATACTAGCCTCATACTAGCCTCATACTCGCTCAAACTAGCCTCATACTAGCCTCATACTAGCCTCATACTAGCCTCATACTCGCTCATACTAGCCTCATACCAGCCTCATACTAGCCTCATACTCGCTCAAACTAGCCTCATACTAGCCTCATACTAGCCTCATACTAGCCTCATACTCGCTCAAACGAGCCTCATACTAGCCTCATACTAGCCTCATACTAGCCTCATACTAGCCTCATACTCGCTCATACTAGCCTCATACCAGCCTCATACTAGCCTCATACTAGCCTCACACTAGCCTCATACTAGCCTCATACTCGCTCATACTAGCCTCATACTAGCCTCATACTCGCTCATACTAGCCTCATACCAGCCTCATACTAGCCTCATACTAGCCTCATACTCGCTCAAACTAGCCTCATACTAGCCTCATACTAGCCTCATACTAGCCTCATACTAGCCTCATACTAGCCTCATACTCGCTCATACTAGCCTCATACCAGCCTCATACTAGCCTCATACTCGCTCAAACTAGCCTCATACTAGCCTCATACTAGCCTCATACTAGCCTCATACTCGCTCAAACGAGCCTCATACTAGCCTCATACTAGCCTCATACTAGCCTCATACTAGCCTCATACTCGCTCATACTAGCCTCATACCAGCCTCATACTAGCCTCATACTAGCCTCACACTAGCCTCATACTAGCCTCATACTCGCTCATACTAGCCTCATACTAGCCTCATACTCGCTCATACTAGCCTCATACCAGCCTCATACTAGCCTCATACTAGCCTCATACTCGCTCAAACTAGCCTCATACTAGCCTCATACTAGCCTCATACTAGCCTCATACTCGCTCATACTAGCCTCATACCAGCCTCATACTAGCCTCATACTCGCTCAAACTAGCCTCATACTAGCCTCATACTAGCCTCATACTAGCCTCATACTCGCTCAAACGAGCCTCATACTAGCCTCACACCTCATACTAGCCTCATACTAGCGCACCCCCCCCCCCCCCCCCCCCCCCCCCCCCCCCCACACACACACACACACACACCCACACACGCCCATATTCTGATACAAACACAAACACACGCAAGACCACATGCACACACACAGACACATGCACGCACACACACACACACATGCACGCAAAAAACACACACAAACATGCAAGAAAGTATACACACAAACACAGACACGCACGCAAATGCGTCAGGCATATCCAAACACACACACACACACACACACACACCGGTTGGCCTGGACTGTCAGGTAACAACAACAGAAAACAGGCCTATAAGCACAGTATCGAATCATCTTCAGGCTGCCCGCTTAATGGCATTTGTGAAGGCTTGCCCTGACTTACACATCCTGTAACCCCCCCCCCCCCCCCACACACACACACACACACACACACACACACACACACACACACACACACACCGTTTAGTGTGGTTTGGTGACCCATGACTAGTTTAGTGACCCATTACTAGGTTAATGACCCATAACTAGTTTAGGGACCCATTACTAGGTTAGTGACCCATGACTAGTTTAGTGACCCATGAATAGTTTAGTGACCCATGACTATTTTCATGACCCATTAATTGTTTAGTGATCCATGACTAGTTTAGTGACTAATTACCATAGTTTAATGACCCATGACTAGTTTAGTGACCTATCACTAGTTTAGTTTAATGACCAATGACTAGTTTAGTGACCAATGAATAGTTTAGTGACCCATAACTAGTTTAGTGACCCATGACTAGTTTAGTTACACATTACTATAGTTTAGTGACCCATGACTAGCTTTAGTGACCCATTACTATAGTTTAGTGATCCATTACTAGTCTATTGAACCATTACTATAGTTTAGTGACCCATTACTAGTTTAGTGACCCATTACTATAGTTTAGTGACTCATGACTAGTTTAGTGACCCATTACTATAGTTTAGTGACTCATGACTAGTTTAGTGACCCATTACTATAGTTTAGTGACCCATTACTAGTCTATTGAACCATTACTATAGTTTAATGACACAATGTTAGTTTAGTGACTCATGACTAGTTTAGTTACACATTACTATAGTTTAGTGACCCATTACTATAGTTTAGTGACTCATGACTAGTTTAGTTACCCATTACTATAGTTTAGTGACCCATGACTAGTTTAGTTACACATTACTATAGTTTAGTGACCCATTACTATAGTTTAGTGACTCATGACTAGTTTAGTTACCCATTACTATAGTTTAGTGACCCATTACTATAGTTTAGTGACCCATGACTAGCTTTAGTGACCCATTACTATAGTTTAGTGACCCATTACTAGTCTATTGAACCATTACTATAGTTTAATTACACAATGTTAGTTTAGTGACCCATGACTAGTTTAGTGACCCATTACTATAGTTTAGTGACCCATGACTAGTTTAGTGACCCATTACTATAGTTTAGTGACCCATTACTAGTCTATTGAACCATTACTATAGTTTAATTACACAATGTTAGTTTAGTGACTCATGACTAGTTTAGTGACCCATTACTATAGTTTAGTGACCCATTACTAGTCTATTGAACCATTACTATAGTTTAGTGACTCATGACTAGTTTAGTGACCCATTACTATAGTTTAGTGACCCATTACTAGTCTATTGAACCATTACTATAGTTTAATTACACAATGTTAGTTTAGTGACCCATGACTAGTTTAGTGACCCATTACTATAGTTTAGTGACCCATTACTATAGTTTAGTGACCCATTACTATAGTTTAGTGACTCATGACTAGTTTAGTGACCCATTACTATAGTTTAGTGACCCATTACTATAGTTTAGTGACCCATGACTAGTTTAGTTACACATTACTATAGTTTAGTGACTCATGACTATAGTTTAGTGACCCATTACTATAGTTTAGTGACCCATTACTATAGTTTAGTGACTCATGACTAGCTTTAGTGACCCATTACTATAGTTTAGTGACCCATTACTATAGTTTAGTGACCCATTACTATAGTTTAGTGACCCATTACTATAGTTTAGTGACTCATGACTAGCTTTAGTGACCCATTACTATAGTTTAGTGACCCATTACTAGTCTATTGAACCATTACTATAGTTTAATTACACAATGTTAGTTTAGTGACTCATGACTAGTTTAGTGACCCATTACTATAGTTTAGTGACCCATTACTAGTCTATTGAACCATTACTATAGTTTAATTACACAATGTTAGTTTAGTGACCCATGACTAGTTTAGTGACCCATTACTATAGTTTAGTGACTCATGACTAGTTTAGTGACCCATTACTATAGTTTAGTGACCCATTACTAGTCTATTGAACCATTACTATAGTTTAATTACACAATGTTAGTTTAGTGACTCATGACTAGTTTAGTGACCCATTACTATAGTTTAGTGACTCATGACTAGTTTAGTGACCCATTACTATAGTTTAGTGACCCATGACTAGTTTAGTGACCCATTACTATAGTTTAGTGACCCATTACTAGTCTATTGAACCATTACTATAGTTTAATTACACAATGTTAGTTTAGTGACTCATGACTAGTTTAGTTACACATTACTATAGTTTAGTGACCCATTACTATAGTTTAGTGACACATTACTAGTCTATTGAACCATTACTATAGTTTAATGACACAATGTTGGTTTAGTGACCCATGACTAGCTTTAGTGACCCATTACTATAGTTTAGTGACCCATTACTATAGTTTAGTGACCCATTACTATAGTTTAGTGACCCATTACTAGTCTATTGAACCATTACTATAGTTTAATTACACAATGTTAGTTTAGTGACTCATGACTAGTTTAGTTACACATTACTATAGTTTAGTGACCCATTACTAGTCTATTGAACCATTACTATAGTTTAATTACACAATGTTAGTTTAGTGACCCATGACTAGTTTAGTGACCCATTACTATAGTTTAGTGACCCATGACTAGCTTTAGTGACCCATTACTATAGTTTAGTGACCCATTACTAGTCTATTGAACCATTACTATAGTTTAATGACACAATGTTAGTTTAGTGACCCATGACTAGTTTAGTTACACATTACTATAGTTTAGTGACTCATGACTAGTTTAGTGACCCATTACTATAGTTTAGTGACCCATTACTAGTCTATTGAACCATTACTATAGTTTAATTACACAATGTTAGTTTAGTGACCCATGACTAGTTTAGTGACCCATTAATATAGTTTAGTGACCCATTACTATAGTTTAGTGACCCATTACTATAGTTTAGTGACCCATTACTAGTCTATTGAACCATTACTATAGTTTAATGACACAATGTTAGTTTAGTGACTCATGACTAGTTTAGTGACCCATTACTATAGTTTAGTGACCCATTACTATAGTTTAGTGACCCATTACTATAGTTTAGTGACCCATTACTAGTCTATTGAACCATTACTATAGTTTAATGACACAATGTTAGTTTAGTGACTCATGACTAGTTTAGTGACCCATTACTATAGTTTAGTGACCCATTACTAGTCTATTGAACCATTACTATAGTTTAATTACACAATGTTAGTTTAGTGACTCATGACTAGTTTAGTGACCCATTACTATAGTTTAGTGACCCATTACTATAGTTTAGTGACTCATGACTAGTTTAGTGACCCATTACTATAGTTTAGTGACCCATTACTAGTCTATTGAACCATTACTATAGTTTAATTACACAATGTTAGTTTAGTGACTCATGACTAGTTTAGTGACCCATTACTATAGTTTAGTGACCCATTACTATAGTTTAGTGACCCATTACTATAGTTTAGTGACCCATTACTAGTCTATTGAACCATTACTATAGTTTAATGACACAATGTTAGTTTAGTGACTCATGACTAGCTTTAGTGACCCATTACTATAGTTTAGTGACCCATTACTAGTCTATTGAACCATTACTATAGTTTAATGACACAATGTTAGTTTAGTGACTCATGACTAGTTTAGTGACCCATTACTATAGTTTAGTGACCCATTACTAGTCTATTGAACCACTACTATAGTTTAATTACACAATGTTAGTTTAGTGACTCATGACTAGTTTAGTGACCCATTACTATAGTTTAGTGACCCATTACTAGTCTATTGAACCATTACTATAGTTTAGTGACTCATGACTAGTTTAGTGACCCATTACTATAGTTTAGTGACCCATTACTAGTCTATTGAACCATTACTATAGTTTAATGACACAATGTTAGTTTAGTGACTCATGACTAGTTTAGTGACCCATTACTATAGTTTAGTGACCCATTACTAGTCTATTGAACCATTACTATAGTTTAATTACACAATGTTAGTTTAGTGACTCATGACTAGTTTAGTGACCCATTACTATAGTTTAGTGACCCATTACTATAGTTTAGTGACCCATGACTAGTTTAGTGACCCATTACTATAGTTTAGTGACCCATTACTAGTCTATTGAACCATTACTATAGTTTAATTACACAATGTTAGTTTAGTGACTCATGACTAGTTTAGTGACCCATTACTATAGTTTAGTGACCCATTACTAGTCTATTGAACCATTACTATAGTTTAGTGACTCATGACTAGTTTAGTGACCCATTACTATAGTTTAGTGACCCATTACTAGTCTATTGAACCATTACTATAGTTTAATTACACAATGTTAGTTTAGTGACTCATGACTAGTTTAGTGACCCATTACTATAGTTTAGTGACCCATTACTAGTCTATTGAACCATTACTATAGTTTAATTACACAATGTTAGTTTAGTGACTCATGACTAGTTTAGTTACACATTACTATAGTTTAGTGACCCATGACTAGCTTTAGTGACCCATTACTATAGTTTAGTGACCCATTACTAGTCTATTGAACCATTACTATAGTTTAATGACACAATGTTAGTTTAGTGACCCATGACTAGTTTAGTGACCCATTACTATAGTTTAGTGACCCATGACTAGTTTAGTGACCCATTACTATAGTTTAGTGACTCATGACTAGTTTAGTGACCCATTACTATAGTTTAGTGACTCATGACTAGTTTAGTGACCCATTACTATAGTTTAGTGACCCATGACTGGTTTAGTGACCCATTACTATAGTTTAGTGACCCATTACTAGTCTATTGAACCATTACTATAGTTTAATTACACAATGTTAGTTTAGTGACTCATGACTAGTTTAGTGACCCATTACTATAGTTTAGTGACCCATTACTAGTCTATTGAACCATTACTATAGTTTAATTACACAATGTTAGTTTAGTGACCCATTACTATAGTTTAGTGACCCATTACTATTGTTTAGTGACTCATGACTAGTTTAGTGACCCATTACTATAGTTTAGTGACCCATGACTAGCTTTAGTGACCCATTACTATAGTTTAGTGACCCATTACTATAGTTTAGTGACCCATTACTATAGTTTAGTGACTCATGACTAGTTTAGTGACCCATTACTATAGTTTAGTGACTCATGACTAGTTTAGTGACCCATTACTATAGTTTAGTGACCCATTACTAGTCTATTGAACCATTACTATAGTTTAATGACACAATGTTAGTTTAGTGACTCATGACTAGTTTAGTGACAGATTACTTTAGTTAGTGACCCATAACTAGTTTAGTTACCCATAACTAGTTTAGTTACCCATTACTAGTTTAATGACATGTGACAAGTTTAGTGTCCCGTGACTAGTTTAGTGACCCATTACTAGTTTAGTTACACATTACTATAGTTTAGTGACCCATTACTATAGTTTAGTGACTCATGACTAGTTTAGTTACCCATTACTATAGTTTAGTGACCCATTACTATAGTTTAGTGACCCATGACTAGCTTTAGTGACCCATTACTATAGTTTAGTGACCCATTACTAGTCTATTGAACCATTACTATAGTTTAATTACACAATGTTAGTTTAGTGACCCATGACTAGTTTAGTGACCCATTACTATAGTTTAGTGACCCATGACTAGTTTAGTGACCCATTACTATAGTTTAGTGACCCATTACTAGTCTATTGAACCATTACTATAGTTTAATTACACAATGTTAGTTTAGTGACTCATGACTAGTTTAGTGACCCATTACTATAGTTTAGTGACCCATTACTAGTCTATTGAACCATTACTATAGTTTAGTGACTCATGACTAGTTTAGTGACCCATTACTATAGTTTAGTGACCCATTACTAGTCTATTGAACCATTACTATAGTTTAATTACACAATGTTAGTTTAGTGACTCATGACTAGTTTAGTGACCCATTACTATAGTTTAGTGACCCATTACTAGTCTATTGAACCATTACTATAGTTTAATTACACAATGTTAGTTTAGTGACTCATGACTAGTTTAGTTACACATTACTATAGTTTAGTGACCCATGACTAGCTTTAGTGACCCATTACTATAGTTTAGTGACCCATTACTAGTCTATTGAACCATTACTATAGTTTAATGACACAATGTTAGTTTAGTGACCCATGACTAGTTTAGTGACCCATTACTATAGTTTAGTGACCCATGACTAGTTTAGTGACCCATTACTATAGTTTAGTGACTCATGACTAGTTTAGTGACCCATTACTATAGTTTAGTGACTCATGACTAGTTTAGTGACCCATTACTATAGTTTAGTGACCCATGACTGGTTTAGTGACCCATTACTATAGTTTAGTGACCCATTACTAGTCTATTGAACCATTACTATAGTTTAATTACACAATGTTAGTTTAGTGACTCATGACTAGTTTAGTGACCCATTACTATAGTTTAGTGACCCATTACTAGTCTTTTGAACCATTACTATAGTTTAATTACACAATGTTAGTTTAGTGACCCATTACTATAGTTTAGTGACCCATTACTATTGTTTAGTGACTCATGACTAGTTTAGTGACCCATTACTATAGTTTAGTGACCCATGACTAGCTTTAGTGACCCATTACTATAGTTTAGTGACCCATTACTATAGTTTAGTGACCCATTACTATAGTTTAGTGACTCATGACTAGTTTAGTGACCCATTACTATAGTTTAGTGACTCATGACTAGTTTAGTGACCCATTACTATAGTTTAGTGACCCATTACTAGTCTATTGAACCATTACTATAGTTTAATGACACAATGTTAGTTTAGTGACTCATGACTAGTTTAGTGACAGATTACTTTAGTTAGTGACCCATAACTAGTTTAGTTACCCATAACTAGTTTAGTTACCCATTACTAGTTTAATGACATGTGACAAGTTTAGTGTCCCGTGACTAGTTTAGTGACCCATGACTAGTTTAGTTACACATTACTATAGTTTAGTGACCCATTACTATAGTTTAGTAACTCATGACTAGTTTAGTTACCCATTACTATAGTTTAGTGACCCATTACTATAGTTTAGTGACCCATGACTAGCTTTAGTGACCCATTACTATAGTTTAGTGACCCATTACTAGTCTATTGAACCATTACTATAGTTTAATTACACAATGTTAGTTTAGTGACCCATGACTAGTTTAGTGACCCATTACTATAGTTTAGTGACCCATGACTAGTTTAGTGACCCATTACTATAGTTTAGTGACCCATTACTAGTCTATTGAACCATTACTATAGTTTAATTACACAATGTTAGTTTAGTGACTCATGACTAGTTTAGTGACCCATTACTATAGTTTAGTGACCCATTACTAGTCTATTGAACCATTACTATAGTTTAGTGACTCATGACTAGTTTAGTGACCCATTACTATAGTTTAGTGACCCATTACTATAGTTTAGTGACCCATTACTATAGTTTAGTGACTCATGACTAGTTTAGTGACCCATTACTATAGTTTAGTGACCCATTACTATAGTTTAGTGACCCATGACTAGTTTAGTTACACATTACTATAGTTTAGTGACTCATGACTATAGTTTAGTGACCCATTACTATAGTTTAGTGACCCATTACTATAGTTTAGTGACTCATGACTAGCTTTAGTGACCCATTACTATAGTTTAGTGACCCATTACTATAGTTTAGTGACCCATTACTATAGTTTAGTGACCCATTACTATAGTTTAGTGACTCATGACTAGCTTTAGTGACCCATTACTATAGTTTAGTGACCCATTACTAGTCTATTGAACCATTACTATAGTTTAATTACACAATGTTAGTTTAGTGACTCATGACTAGTTTAGTGACCCATTACTATAGTTTAGTGACCCATTACTAGTCTATTGAACCATTACTATAGTTTAATTACACAATGTTAGTTTAGTGACCCATGACTAGTTTAGTGACCCATTACTATAGTTTAGTGACTCATGACTAGTTTAGTGACCCATTACTATAGTTTAGTGACCCATTACTAGTCTATTGAACCATTACTATAGTTTAATTACACAATGTTAGTTTAGTGACTCATGACTAGTTTAGTGACCCATTACTATAGTTTAGTGACTCATGACTAGTTTAGTGACCCATTACTATAGTTTAGTGACCCATGACTAGTTTAGTGACCCATTACTATAGTTTAGTGACCCATTACTAGTCTATTGAACCATTACTATAGTTTAATTACACAATGTTAGTTTAGTGACTCATGACTAGTTTAGTTACACATTACTATAGTTTAGTGACCCATTACTATAGTTTAGTGACCCATGACTAGCTTTAGTGACCCATTACTATAGTTTAGTGACCCATTACTAGTCTATTGAACCATTACTATAGTTTAATTACACAATGTTAGTTTAGTGACCCATGACTAGTTTAGTGACCCATTACTATAGTTTAGTGACCCATGACTAGTTTAGTGACCCATTACTATAGTTTAGTGACCCATTACTAGTCTATTGAACCATTACTATAGTTTAATTACACAATGTTAGTTTAGTGACTCATGACTAGTTTAGTGACCCATTACTATAGTTTAGTGACCCATTACTAGTCTATTGAACCATTACTATAGTTTAGTGACTCATGACTAGTTTAGTGACCCATTACTATAGTTTAGTGACCCATTACTAGTCTATTGAACCATTACTATAGTTTAATTACACAATGTTAGTTTAGTGACTCATGACTAGTTTAGTGACCCATTACTATAGTTTAGTGACCCATTACTAGTCTATTGAACCATTACTATAGTTTAATTACACAATGTTAGTTTAGTGACTCATGACTAGTTTAGTTACACATTACTATAGTTTAGTGACCCATGACTAGCTTTAGTGACCCATTACTATAGTTTAGTGACCCATTACTAGTCTATTGAACCATTACTATAGTTTAATGACACAATGTTAGTTTAGTGACCCATGACTAGTTTAGTGACCCATTACTATAGTTTAGTGACCCATGACTAGTTTAGTGACCCATTACTATAGTTTAGTGACTCATGACTAGTTTAGTGACCCATTACTATAGTTTAGTGACTCATGACTAGTTTAGTGACCCATTACTATAGTTTAGTGACCCATGACTGGTTTAGTGACCCATTACTATAGTTTAGTGACCCATTACTAGTCTATTGAACCATTACTATAGTTTAATTACACAATGTTAGTTTAGTGACTCATGACTAGTTTAGTGACCCATTACTATAGTTTAGTGACCCATTACTAGTCTTTTGAACCATTACTATAGTTTAATTACACAATGTTAGTTTAGTGACCCATTACTATAGTTTAGTGACCCATTACTATTGTTTAGTGACTCATGACTAGTTTAGTGACCCATTACTATAGTTTAGTGACCCATGACTAGCTTTAGTGACCCATTACTATAGTTTAGTGACCCATTACTATAGTTTAGTGACCCATTACTATAGTTTAGTGACTCATGACTAGTTTAGTGACCCATTACTATAGTTTAGTGACTCATGACTAGTTTAGTGACCCATTACTATAGTTTAGTGACCCATTACTAGTCTATTGAACCATTACTATAGTTTAATGACACAATGTTAGTTTAGTGACTCATGACTAGTTTAGTGACAGATTACTTTAGTTAGTGACCCATAACTAGTTTAGTTACCCATAACTAGTTTAGTTACCCATTACTAGTTTAATGACATGTGACAAGTTTAGTGTCCCGTGACTAGTTTAGTGACCCATGACTAGTTTAGTTACACATTACTATAGTTTAGTGACCCATTACTATAGTTTAGTGACTCATGACTAGTTTAGTTACCCATTACTATAGTTTAGTGACCCATTACTATAGTTTAGTGACCCATGACTAGCTTTAGTGACCCATTACTATAGTTTAGTGACCCATTACTAGTCTATTGAACCATTACTATAGTTTAATTACACAATGTTAGTTTAGTGACCCATGACTAGTTTAGTGACCCATTACTATAGTTTAGTGACCCATGACTAGTTTAGTGACCCATTACTATAGTTTAGTGACCCATTACTAGTCTATTGAACCATTACTATAGTTTAATTACACAATGTTAGTTTAGTGACTCATGACTAGTTTAGTGACCCATTACTATAGTTTAGTGACCCATTACTAGTCTATTGAACCATTACTATAGTTTAGTGACTCATGACTAGTTTAGTGACCCATTACTATAGTTTAGTGACCCATTACTATAGTTTAGTGACCCATTACTATAGTTTAGTGACTCATGACTAGTTTAGTGACCCATTACTATAGTTTAGTGACCCATTACTATAGTTTAGTGACCCATGACTAGTTTAGTTACACATTACTATAGTTTAGTGACTCATGACTATAGTTTAGTGACCCATTACTATAGTTTAGTGACCCATTACTATAGTTTAGTGACTCATGACTAGCTTTAGTGACCCATTACTATAGTTTAGTGACCCATTACTATAGTTTAGTGACCCATTACTATAGTTTAGTGACCCATTACTATAGTTTAGTGACTCATGACTAGCTTTAGTGACCCATTACTATAGTTTAGTGACCCATTACTAGTCTATTGAACCATTACTATAGTTTAATTACACAATGTTAGTTTAGTGACTCATGACTAGTTTAGTGACCCATTACTATAGTTTAGTGACCCATTACTAGTCTATTGAACCATTACTATAGTTTAATTACACAATGTTAGTTTAGTGACCCATGACTAGTTTAGTGACCCATTACTATAGTTTAGTGACTCATGACTAGTTTAGTGACCCATTACTATAGTTTAGTGACCCATTACTAGTCTATTGAACCATTACTATAGTTTAATTACACAATGTTAGTTTAGTGACTCATGACTAGTTTAGTGACCCATTACTATAGTTTAGTGACTCATGACTAGTTTAGTGACCCATTACTATAGTTTAGTGACCCATGACTAGTTTAGTGACCCATTACTATAGTTTAGTGACCCATTACTAGTCTATTGAACCATTACTATAGTTTAATTACACAATGTTAGTTTAGTGACTCATGACTAGTTTAGTTACACATTACTATAGTTTAGTGACCCATTACTATAGTTTAGTGACCCATGACTAGCTTTAGTGACCCATTACTATAGTTTAGTGACCCATTACTAGTCTATTGAACCATTACTATAGTTTAATTACACAATGTTAGTTTAGTGACCCATGACTAGTTTAGTGACCCATTACTATAGTTTAGTGACCCATGACTAGTTTAGTGACCCATTACTATAGTTTAGTGACCCATTACTAGTCTATTGAACCATTACTATAGTTTAATTACACAATGTTAGTTTAGTGACTCATGACTAGTTTAGTGACCCATTACTATAGTTTAGTGACCCATTACTAGTCTATTGAACCATTACTATAGTTTAGTGACTCATGACTAGTTTAGTGACCCATTACTATAGTTTAGTGACCCATTACTAGTCTATTGAACCATTACTATAGTTTAATTACACAATGTTAGTTTAGTGACTCATGACTAGTTTAGTGACCCATTACTATAGTTTAGTGACCCATTACTAGTCTATTGAACCATTACTATAGTTTAATTACACAATGTTAGTTTAGTGACTCATGACTAGTTTAGTTACACATTACTATAGTTTAGTGACCCATGACTAGCTTTAGTGACCCATTACTATAGTTTAGTGACCCATTACTAGTCTATTGAACCATTACTATAGTTTAATGACACAATGTTAGTTTAGTGACCCATGACTAGTTTAGTGACCCATTACTATAGTTTAGTGACCCATGACTAGTTTAGTGACCCATTACTATAGTTTAGTGACTCATGACTAGTTTAGTGACCCATTACTATAGTTTAGTGACTCATGACTAGTTTAGTGACCCATTACTATAGTTTAGTGACCCATGACTGGTTTAGTGACCCATTACTATAGTTTAGTGACCCATTACTAGTCTATTGAACCATTACTATAGTTTAATTACACAATGTTAGTTTAGTGACTCATGACTAGTTTAGTGACCCATTACTATAGTTTAGTGACCCATTACTAGTCTTTTGAACCATTACTATAGTTTAATTACACAATGTTAGTTTAGTGACCCATTACTATAGTTTAGTGACCCATTACTATTGTTTAGTGACTCATGACTAGTTTAGTGACCCATTACTATAGTTTAGTGACCCATGACTAGCTTTAGTGACCCATTACTATAGTTTAGTGACCCATTACTATAGTTTAGTGACCCATTACTATAGTTTAGTGACTCATGACTAGTTTAGTGACCCATTACTATAGTTTAGTGACTCATGACTAGTTTAGTGACCCATTACTATAGTTTAGTGACCCATTACTAGTCTATTGAACCATTACTATAGTTTAATGACACAATGTTAGTTTAGTGACTCATGACTAGTTTAGTGACAGATTACTTTAGTTAGTGACCCATAACTAGTTTAGTTACCCATAACTAGTTTAGTTACCCATTACTAGTTTAATGACATGTGACAAGTTTAGTGTCCCGTGACTAGTTTAGTGACCCATGACTAGTTTAGTTACACATTACTATAGTTTAGTGACCCATTACTATAGTTTAGTGACTCATGACTAGTTTAGTTACCCATTACTATAGTTTAGTGACCCATTACTATAGTTTAGTGACCCATGACTAGCTTTAGTGACCCATTACTATAGTTTAGTGACCCATTACTAGTCTATTGAACCATTACTATAGTTTAATTACACAATGTTAGTTTAGTGACCCATGACTAGTTTAGTGACCCATTACTATAGTTTAGTGACCCATGACTAGTTTAGTGACCCATTACTATAGTTTAGTGACCCATTACTAGTCTATTGAACCATTACTATAGTTTAATTACACAATGTTAGTTTAGTGACTCATGACTAGTTTAGTGACCCATTACTATAGTTTAGTGACCCATTACTAGTCTATTGAACCATTACTATAGTTTAGTGACTCATGACTAGTTTAGTGACCCATTACTATAGTTTAGTGACCCATTACTATAGTTTAGTGACCCATTACTATAGTTTAGTGACTCATGACTAGTTTAGTGACCCATTACTATAGTTTAGTGACCCATTACTATAGTTTAGTGACCCATGACTAGTTTAGTTACACATTACTATAGTTTAGTGACTCATGACTATAGTTTAGTGACCCATTACTATAGTTTAGTGACCCATTACTATAGTTTAGTGACTCATGACTAGCTTTAGTGACCCATTACTATAGTTTAGTGACCCATTACTATAGTTTAGTGACCCATTACTATAGTTTAGTGACCCATTACTATAGTTTAGTGACTCATGACTAGCTTTAGTGACCCATTACTATAGTTTAGTGACCCATTACTAGTCTATTGAACCATTACTATAGTTTAATTACACAATGTTAGTTTAGTGACTCATGACTAGTTTAGTGACCCATTACTATAGTTTAGTGACCCATTACTAGTCTATTGAACCATTACTATAGTTTAATTACACAATGTTAGTTTAGTGACCCATGACTAGTTTAGTGACCCATTACTATAGTTTAGTGACTCATGACTAGTTTAGTGACCCATTACTATAGTTTAGTGACCCATTACTAGTCTATTGAACCATTACTATAGTTTAATTACACAATGTTAGTTTAGTGACTCATGACTAGTTTAGTGACCCATTACTATAGTTTAGTGACTCATGACTAGTTTAGTGACCCATTACTATAGTTTAGTGACCCATGACTAGTTTAGTGACCCATTACTATAGTTTAGTGACCCATTACTAGTCTATTGAACCATTACTATAGTTTAATTACACAATGTTAGTTTAGTGACTCATGACTAGTTTAGTTACACATTACTATAGTTTAGTGACCCATTACTATAGTTTAGTGACACATTACTAGTCTATTGAACCATTACTATAGTTTAATGACACAATGTTAGTTTAGTGACCCATGACTAGCTTTAGTGACCCATTACTATAGTTTAGTGACCCATTACTATAGTTTAGTGACCCATTACTATAGTTTAGTGACCCATTACTAGTCTATTGAACCATTACTATAGTTTAATTACACAATGTTAGTTTAGTGACTCATGACTAGTTTAGTTACACATTACTATAGTTTAGTGACCCATTACTAGTCTATTGAACCATTACTATAGTTTAATTACACAATGTTAGTTTAGTGACCCATGACTAGTTTAGTGACCCATTACTATAGTTTAGTGACCCATGACTAGCTTTAGTGACCCATTACTATAGTTTAGTGACCCATTACTAGTCTATTGAACCATTACTATAGTTTAATGACACAATGTTAGTTTAGTGACCCATGACTAGTTTAGTTACACATTACTATAGTTTAGTGACTCATGACTAGTTTAGTGACCCATTACTATAGTTTAGTGACCCATTACTAGTCTATTGAACCATTACTATAGTTTAATTACACAATGTTAGTTTAGTGACCCATGACTAGTTTAGTGACCCATTACTATAGTTTAGTGACCCATTACTATAGTTTAGTGACCCATTACTATAGTTTAGTGACCCATTACTAGTCTATTGAACCATTACTATAGTTTAATGACACAATGTTAGTTTAGTGACTCATGACTAGTTTAGTGACCCATTACTATAGTTTAGTGACCCATTACTATAGTTTAGTGACCCATTACTATAGTTTAGTGACCCATTACTAGTCTATTGAACCATTACTATAGTTTAATGACACAATGTTAGTTTAGTGACTCATGACTAGTTTAGTGACCCATTACTATAGTTTAGTGACCCATTACTAGTCTATTGAACCATTACTATAGTTTAATTACACAATGTTAGTTTAGTGACTCATGACTAGTTTAGTGACCCATTACTATAGTTTAGTGACCCATTACTATAGTTTAGTGACTCATGACTAGTTTAGTGACCCATTACTATAGTTTAGTGACCCATTACTAGTCTATTGAACCATTACTATAGTTTAATTACACAATGTTAGTTTAGTGACTCATGACTAGTTTAGTGACCCATTACTATAGTTTAGTGACCCATTACTATAGTTTAGTGACCCATTACTATAGTTTAGTGACCCATTACTAGTCTATTGAACCATTACTATAGTTTAATGACACAATGTTAGTTTAGTGACTCATGACTAGCTTTAGTGACCCATTACTATAGTTTAGTGACCCATTACTAGTCTATTGAACCATTACTATAGTTTAATGACACAATGTTAGTTTAGTGACTCATGACTAGTTTAGTGACCCATTACTATAGTTTAGTGACCCATTACTAGTCTATTGAACCACTACTATAGTTTAATTACACAATGTTAGTTTAGTGACTCATGACTAGTTTAGTGACCCATTACTATAGTTTAGTGACCCATTACTAGTCTATTGAACCATTACTATAGTTTAGTGACTCATGACTAGTTTAGTGACCCATTACTATAGTTTAGTGACCCATTACTAGTCTATTGAACCATTACTATAGTTTAATTACACAATGTTAGTTTAGTGACTCATGACTAGTTTAGTGACCCATTACTATAGTTTAGTGACCCATTACTATAGTTTAGTGACCCATGACTAGTTTAGTGACCCATTACTATAGTTTAGTGACCCATTACTAGTCTATTGAACCATTACTATAGTTTAGTGACTCATGACTAGTTTAGTGACCCATTACTATAGTTTAGTGACCCATTACTAGTCTATTGAACCATTACTATAGTTTAATTACACAATGTTAGTTTAGTGACTCATGACTAGTTTAGTGACCCATTACTATAGTTTAGTGACCCATTACTATAGTTTAGTGACCCATGACTAGTTTAGCGACCCATTACTATAGTTTAGTGACCCATTACTAGTCTATTGAACCATTACTATAGTTTAATTACACAATGTTAGTTTAGTGACTCATGACTAGTTTAGTGACCCATTACTATAGTTTAGTGACCCATTACTAGTCTATTGAACCATTACTATAGTTTAGTGACTCATGACTAGTTTAGTGACCCATTACTATAGTTTAGTGACCCATTACTAGTCTATTGAACCATTACTATAATTTAATTACACAATGTTAGTTTAGTGACTCATGACTAGTTTAGTGACCCATTACTATAGTTTAGTGACCCATTACTAGTCTATTGAACCATTACTATAGTTTAATTACACAATGTTAGTTTAGTGACTCATGACTAGTTTAGTTACACATTACTATAGTTTAGTGACCCATGACTAGCTTTAGTGACCCATTACTATAGTTTAGTGACCCATTACTAGTCTATTGAACCATTACTATAGTTTAATGACACAATGTTAGTTTAGTGACCCATGACTAGTTTAGTGACCCATTACTATAGTTTAGTGACCCATGACTAGTTTAGTGACCCATTACTATAGTTTAGTGACTCATGACTAGTTTAGTGACCCATTACTATAGTTTAGTGACTCATGACTAGTTTAGTGACCCATTACTATAGTTTAGTGACCCATGACTGGTTTAGTGACCCATTACTATAGTTTAGTGACCCATTACTAGTCTATTGAACCATTACTATAGTTTAATTACACAATGTTAGTTTAGTGACTCATGACTAGTTTAGTGACCCATTACTATAGTTTAGTGACCCATTACTAGTCTATTGAACCATTACTATAGTTTAATTACACAATGTTAGTTTAGTGACCCATTACTATAGTTTAGTGACCCATTACTATTGTTTAGTGACTCATGACTAGTTTAGTGACCCATTACTATAGTTTAGTGACCCATGACTAGCTTTAGTGACCCATTACTATAGTTTAGTGACCCATTACTATAGTTTAGTGACCCATTACTATAGTTTAGTGACTCATGACTAGTTTAGTGACCCATTACTATAGTTTAGTGACTCATGACTAGTTTAGTGACCCATTACTATAGTTTAGTGACCCATTACTAGTCTATTGAACCATTACTATAGTTTAATGACACAATGTTAGTTTAGTGACTCATGACTAGTTTAGTGACAGATTACTTTAGTTAGTGACCCATAACTAGTTTAGTTACCCATAACTAGTTTAGTTACCCATTACTAGTTTAATGACATGTGACAAGTTTAGTGTCCCGTGACTAGTTTAGTGACCCATTACTCGTTTAGTGACCCATTACCAGTTTAGTTTAATGACCATTGACTAGTTCTAGTGACCCATTATTATAGTTTAGTGACCCATGACTAGTTTCATGACCGATTACTGTAGTTTAGTGACCCATTACTAGTTTTGTGACCCTTGATTAGTTTAGTGACCCATGACTAGTTTAGTTTAATAACTAATGACTAGTTTAGTGACCAATGACTAGTTTAGTTTCATGACCAATGACTAGTTTAGTGACCCATTTAATGACCCATGACTAGTATAGTGACCCAAAGCTAGTTTAGTGACCCATTATTAGAATTTAGTGACCCATGACTTGTTTAGCAACCCAAAGCTAGTTTAGTGACCCATTATTATAGTTTAGTGACCCATGACTAGTTTAGTGACACATGACTTGCTTAGCAGTTACAGGTCATAGTAACGTACTGTATGTTGAATGATGCAGTTTTGAATTAAGACATTGTGCGTGGCTGTCATAGAAATCTCATTTTTACGTCATTATATCAATGATATCAGGTTATCCTTGACCAATTTCACATATATTAAGAAGTTCCTCTCTCTTCAGATAGGATGGTCAAGACATTGTGAAAACTCTCGAGTATCTGAGATATACTGTAGAACCCACGGCTGAGAGTGTGTGATGGTCCACTGAACCATGTTATGGAGATGAGATATCAAATGAAATAAAATCAAGTTGTGTTTGTCACATGTACCAAATACAACAGGAGTAGACCTTAACGTGAAATGCTTACTCACAAGCCCTTAACCAGCAATGCAGTTGTAAGACAATATAGTTAAGAAAATATTTACTAAATAGAAAATAAACAAAAGTACCACATTAAAATAACAATAACGAGGCTATGTACAGGGTGTACCGGTACCGAGTCAGTGTGTGAGGGTACAGGTTAGTCAAGGTTATTTATACATGTAGGTAGGGGTAAAGTGACTATGCATAGATAATAAACAGATATGTGGAATGACAAGGTGATGAAGGAACACTGATTTCACGCTGCTAAGGCCAAGGCCACTATCAGAACAGAAGAAGATCAAGGTTTAGCGTAACAGACTGGAACCTCCTGAAAATGATTTCCACTGCTGGACAAAAGCCTTGTGTATTATGTAGAATACATCAATGTAAAGGGGGATCAAGATGCAATGCACAGTTGACTGGGTAAAGGGTAGTTGTAATTGGGTGATGGTCTTTGCACGCTGGATAGAGGAAATTGATTAAGTTTCTGGAAAGGGTTGATAATGAGGACGGGTGGGGGTGAGGGAGTAGATTGGGGTTAGGGTGATTGTTGTGGTCTTCACTCATGAGGTGGGGGGGTGGGGGGGGGGGGGGGGGGGGGGGGTAAGATAGCTCTGTCTGAAGCTCCTAATCACATCAGAGCTCTGCTCCTCCAGATGAGACGTACCTTTTAAGTGCTCCTCAAGGTTGCCTGCCACAGGGGTCACACACACACATGCCCATAGCCTGAGGGTGCCTGAGGGGCCACGGCGGCCCGTTGAAGAATCAAGCACTGTATTGTCCTGGTGACTGATGAGAATGAATGAATTTGCAGTGTGCTGGCATGTAAGGTGTGCAGTGAAATTATAACATAGACACACTACATGTCTATGCAGAGTGGAAACGTGTTGTGTTACTGTAATTTTTCCTCAGTCACCTTTTTTCTTTGAGGTTCTTCTCAAATGCAACAAAAAGGCAAACCTCACAGCAAATCTCCAGACAAATCAATTTCTTAACCAAACTCCTGCTGCATGCTGCAATATGTCAGCCAGCCTGAACAGAAACCAATTGTATTTCTCAAAATGAACTCGTTTGTCTGCACTCAAAACCGAATGCGAGCATAAGTCAGCACCAAACAGGAGCCACTGGGCTGTACAACGGAAAATGGTGCTGTAACTTGAGTCTTCGACCTGACCTGAATCTGCGGCTGATATTATGATTTCCCAGTAGAGCTCCTCTCTGCCCTACGCTGGGGTTTTAAATTCCAATGGGATGCATAGCCTGTCGACCTGATCCACATGTATGGTGTTCAGACCCTGCTGGAGACCTGATTGGTTCTCTGTCCACAAAGACGTTGAGAAGGAAGGACTAGACAGAAACACCTTGGACACAGTATTAAAAGGGTGATAACACACATTCCACACTTGGACATTCCAAGCCCCCTTCATACGGGGGAGCCATTTCCGGTGCATTGTCAGGCACTGCCAACAGGGAAGAATAAGCACGAGTTTCTGTGGGGGGGAGGGGGTCCTCTAGGCCAGGAGTTAGGCTGGAGCTGGAGCCAATAGGTGCTGTCTGTCTGGATTGTGCCTGTCTATTCCCCTCTCCACTGCCACATTGGCCTGTCATCTAGCTATAGTTCTGTCACCTAGCTATAGTTCTGTCACCTAGCTATAGTTCTGTCACCTAGCTATGGTTCTGTCACCTAGCTATAGTTCTGTCACCTAGCTATGGTTCTGTCACCTAGATATAGTTCTGTCACCTAGATCTAGTTCTGTCACCTAGCTATTGTTCTGTCACCTAGCTATAGTTCTGTCACCTAACTATAGTTCTGTCACCTAGTTATGGTTCTGTCACCTAGCTATAGTTCTGTCACCTAGCTATTGTTCTGTCACCTAGTTATGGTTCTGTCACCTAGCTATGATTCTGTCACCCAATATCCAGCCCTGTCAGTAATCTGGAAATGAGAAAGGGTAGAAAAAGAAAAATGAAAAGAAGACTGTGTATATTGTAGTGTATCTTCCTGCCTGCCTCTCTCACCTCTCCCTCTCGCTCTCTCACTCTCTCTCTGTCTGTCTGTGTCTCTCTCTCTTTCTCTCTCTCTCTCAAATAAATAGGGGAGTAATGGCTGAGACTAAACCCATGTGACGTGTCTGGCATCACCTTAATGATCATGCATGCTCATGTTCCTCAGTCACTAATTGCCACCCATATTAAGCATGGCTGAATGCCGTCTAGATAGTTTAATTAAGAAATTATCTCCAAAATATTCGGAAATACTATTAACCTTCTTTACGGAAAGAGGACCTTTTCGCCGAATCGTGAGACGCTCCTGCAGCGCCTTGCAGCAGAGGTCGAGACATCGCCAACTGGGCACACACTGGTTGAATCAACATTGTTTCCAAGACATTTCAATGACATTATGTTGAACCAACGTGGAATAGACGTTAAATTGACGTCTGTGCCCAGTGGGCAGTGCCTTGTGTATCTTGCCACTCATTTGTTAAAGGCAAAGCATAAGACGTCTGGCTTCAATGGTGTTACTCAACTAGAGTACAGTGATGCTTTCCTATTTCATTTATCTTTGGCTCGGTATTAAAACTCACCCTATGTAAATGATGGAACCTCTTTACTTGGTGCTTCTCATCAGACCACCTATTATTTAGAGCTATTTTCGGCACGGACAATGTGAATGATTAAATATTCATATGCGAGGACGATAAAATGGAGTGGATGTGCAGCCCTGCCAGCTAGAGATAGCAGGCTTCCTCTCATCCCTGCCCCCTCATTGTTTCGATTTAGCGACACGCATGACGCTAAGTCATTTTGTGGAACAAATTCAGAGTCTAACTCATGTCAAAATGTATCAGTCACTTTAGGGCTGCATGCGATGCAGCCCGGCCACTTGGGGAGGAGGAGGGAGTCCACTGGAGGCAGGTCAGCGGATCCCTTTCTGAAACCAAGCAGAACATTTAATTATGTCCTCTGCTATGGGGGGGATGTACGTACTGTACTGTACCCTGTCATTTCTTGAACATGCTCTATTTGTGCTGGGAATGCGGTACTGTATGGTATATCTGTTTTAAGCAGAAGGAGGGTAAAACTTAAATACTGCATCTTTCTCTGATATCTCCGATCACATGAACACAGCAGGAGGCAATGAAAGAGCATTTCTGCAAATTGACCTCTAGGCATCAAATAAAAATGAATCAGAAATTGCCGCCAGTGTCATTGCCATTGTCGAAGGTTAGTATCCAAAATGTACTGTATTCAACATTCGTTATATTTCGCTTTTGAAGACAGCATGATTTACAGAAAAAAATACAAGAACAACGACAGGTCCATATTTCAATAAGTGGTTTTGAAAAAACGTAATCTTTTGGGCGGATTTGTTTGGCATTAGGCCACATCTGTTACTTTTGTATGACCTTACAAGTGTTGTTTTTATGCTCCAAATAAAAGGATGTTTGTCTGTGCCCACAGAGAGGAAAACAGGCGTAGAGAATGAATCAATGGAGATGCTGTGAGCTGGACAGAAATTCATTGATAAAGTCAATACTTCTTTTGAAAATCCTACCTCAATACTGTATTATTGTGAAGGTTGTAGGCGAGTGAAATTTACATTTTTTAAGTTTTGGCAGATGGACTAAAAAAAACGTCTACTTGAGAAAAAGGGTTCAAACACTAACATTTTCATTCATTTATACACAGATTCGGTCTAAGCATGTTCTCATAAGAGTTATGAATTCCTTAGTAACCTTCAAAACGTTTCAATGATAAAGACATTTTTTTTAAGATAAAGTCTTGATTTGAATATAGGAACGAAAAACTGTGAAACAGATACTTGGTCATCTATGAACAATATGCTTTATGATACAATTTTAAGCTAGGAAATATCTATATTTTTCTTTGTGGCCAGTAAAAGTCAACCTTGATTTGTGAATATGACTAGGAACTGTGCTTGTTTTAAAGTGTGCATTCGTAAGGTATAATAATTGTATTTGTTGAGGAAAAACGAGGGACAAGGTTTTCTGTTCAAATGAAACCTTCTATTTGTTCTACGACTTCATCTGTTGTACCCTAGGAATCTGTCTGTAAGACATTTTGTTCAAACAGAAACTTAGTCATAATTATTTGTGGTTTGTCTGAAGCCTTTGTGATTGTCTTCTCCATCTACCCTCATGTATTTGCATTGCGAACTAATGTAATGTTTTAGACTTAATTAGTTTGCAGTGTCTCCATGTCACCCCCAAATTTGGAATAAGAGCCTATGGAACATCGAAAGACATATTTGTCTTCATATATGACTGTTTATATTGGAAAGATACATCCTCAAAATTATATTTTGTTGTATTAAAGTTCAGGTTGAATGACCAAATTACAAAACTATAAATATGTTGGTTATTGGTTTCTCTCAGTCCAATAACTCATCTGTCTCCTCTCTGTGGTTATATATGGAGTGATGGAAGATGTTTGGTGTTGAGGTGTGTTGAATGTTCCTGCCTGCTGGTCTCTAGTGACTCACAGTGACAGGTCTACATTAATAACAGGTCAGAGATGAGGAACCTATCTCTACCTCGATACACTTAGACTGGTCTGCCGGTCTTCTGAGTTCCCTGGTTCCATCTAGTGCATCCCTATAAACCAGACATGGTTTCAAATATAATTTGAAATCATTTCAAATACGTCACCTGGGCTTGATTGAGCTTGCCTTGCACAGTGGAACCAATAGAATAGTCACAACACTGAACAAGCTCACTCGTTGGCTCTCCAGACAGGCTAAATCAAACGCACAAATCGTTTTTGAACCCAGGTCTCCATGTACAGCCCTATATACAGGCCCTTTATAGCTAACGCCTGCTGAATCCTCAAACACTGGGAGCTATCATCAACACTTAACAAGGGGATTCATCAGGGCTGTCTGTTGCTAGCTGCCTGCCACCGTTGGGCCTAGGGAGACCAAATTACACCCCCAGTGCCTTGCTGGAGGTGGAGAAAATAAATGGGTCTAGATATAATGGTTATGGCCCCTGGGTAATGTTCCTGTGAGGGAGAAAGAAAAGAGATTATTCTGGAGGTGTGAGCTCTCGGAGCGATTACATTTCCCCTCTTTTTCATGGATAAAAAATGGTTTTACTCCCACTCTTCTCTCGTTCGGTGTTTGGACACCCATCTCTCTCTTCCGCGCTCTGACTTTTTCTCTCTTTGTCTTTGTCTTTGTTCTCTCTCTCTATTCTCTCTCTCTCTCTCTCTCTCTCTCTCTCTCTCTCTCTCCCTCTCTCTCTCTCTCCCTCTCTCTCTCTCCCCCCCTCTCTCTCTCTCTCTCTCTCTATTCTCTCTCTCTCTCTCTCTCTCTCTCTCTATCTTCCCTTTTCCTCCCTCTTTTCTTCTCCTCCCATTGCACTTGAACCCTACACCTACAGGGATACAGATGGTTTCATTCCTCCCATCACACTTGAACCCCACACCTACATGGGTACAGATGGTTTCATTCCTCCCATCACACTTGAACCCCACACCTACATGGGTACAGATGGTTTCATTCCTCCCATCACACTTGAACCCCACACCTACATGGGTACAGATGGTTTCATTCCTCCCATCACACTTGAACCCCACACCTACATGGGTACAGATGGTTTCATTCTTCCCATCACCGTTGAACCTTACACCTACAGGGATACAGATGGTTTCATTCCTCCCATCACACTTGAACCCCACACCTACATGGGTACAGATGGTTTCATTTTATACAAGATAAAACCCCATTTGTTGGAGCTGATTAAACAGCAGAACAACATCTGCCATGTATTCCAATCCCAAATTGCTCGGGCAGATGCTGACATCTTTGGAGATGATTGATTCACCTCTGACTGGCCAGCCAGGGGGATCCTCCCTCCCAGGGCTCCAGCTGCCCCTCTGTCGCCCGAAACCGCCACCCGCCACTCTGTCACTTTACGACAGCCCAGCCTGCTGAAATCAGCCCATGCCTTGATTGGACTTGGGCAGGTGAGCGCAGGAAACTTTAATCATGATCAGCACCACCCAGGCCCTTTTAATTCCCCAAGTGTGTGTGTGTGGTGTGTGTGTGGCGTGTATGTGTGACACAGATGCCATCAAGCCAGACAGACCGGATTCTAAATCAAGATCCCGGGACTGAATGTAAAGACTATATATGGCCTTTAGACACAAATAGGTTAGAGACTGATTGTGACCGACCATTAACATTACCATTAGAATGTTCTTCTAATCTGTAAACAAATGTTATAAGAATACAAACATCTGATTTGTTTATCTGTCCTCTCTGTCTATCTTTGTCCCCCACTGTGCATGTAATTAAAGAAACCTATTGCAGAGAAGCCTTAACCAATTGTTATTGTGCTCAGTGGCTCCCTTCTCGGTTGTACAAGTCAGGTAGTACTGCAGTTGTCTGCTGAGAATACTGATAGGGTCTACATCATTTTATATTCACTAACTCAGCTTCCATCTAATCAACATTTATGGTGTCCTGCCTGTAGAATTACGTTGTCCTACAGTAAATTTACTTTGCGTAAACACTCAAGCATTTTCAAAGGAAACCTTCTGCAAGCGCAATCAAAGCAAGCAGAGTATGAGTCTGGTGTGAGGGAGTACAAGTCTAATAAAAACTGCTGAGAATCAGCTCACATACCTGTTTGATGATAACTGAAGATGGAGGGAGAGAGATGGAAGATGGAGCTGGCCCATGGAATTAGCCGATAATTCAGGCTGGGGAGGGAGTGTGAATCATTTGGTGGAGGGCAGGGGAAGGGGGGGCCTGGAGGAAGGAAAGAGTCTCTGGAGACCAATATCCACCATGCAGGGTAGGTCTGCCTTCACCTGCCTTATCGACCCCCTGGCCTTCTATTCCATTCATCCCTCCATCACTCTTCATATCCTTCCTCTTTTTCTTTATTTCTCTCTCTCTCTTCTCTCTTTCATTCTATCTATCACTCTCCCTCTCTCTCTATCTAACTGTCCACCATCCCTTGGTCCCCTTCTCTTTCTCATTCCTCTTTATCCCCCCCTCTCTCTAGTCATCTGACATGTCCCTCATCTCTCTCTTCTCCATGCCTCTCCTAGTCTCATGTGTGTGCTTTGGGCCTGAGAGACGTAAATGAATTTCCAATCTGAATGCC
This sequence comes from Oncorhynchus mykiss, assembly GCF_057628025.1. Taxonomy (NCBI): domain Eukaryota; kingdom Metazoa; phylum Chordata; class Actinopteri; order Salmoniformes; family Salmonidae; genus Oncorhynchus; species Oncorhynchus mykiss. The sequence goes on from NC_143040.1 coordinate 62,473,472, forward strand.
GACTCTGACCCTCTTCTGTCCCCGCTGCCCTTCATCCCCAGCCTGGGGCAAGTCATTCCACCTCTCCTCTCCTCCATCTCTTCACTGTCCTCCCTTCCATCCCTCTAGACAGACTGATGTTATTCACAGTGAAATGTTCCTCCTGAGAGAAAAAAAGGAGAAATGGTTCAATCAGCTGCCCGCCATTTTGCATTAGTCCCTGTTGACCTGACGTCTGCACTCCAATGGCTTGTCCCAAATAGCACCCTTCTCCCTATGCAGTACACTACTTTTGACCAGGGCCCATTGGGCAAAGTAGTGCACGAAATAAGAAATAGGACAACATTTAGGACGCAGTTTACAACGTCATTCCAGGCTGCTCTCCTTCTGCAGAGCCTTAATCCATTATGTGCATCATGGGTGGTGCTTTTAAAGAGTTTGACTTCCTGGAGGCTTTGACTTTGGGACAGGCAGAGGTTAAAGTGAAACATCCTGAAAACAAGCGTTATCTCTTCACACAAATGTTTATTAGGGCACCCCATTAAGTCTCTGGGAATTTGCATATTAATTGCATTTGCCTCTTCTTTTCCTTTATTAAGGCGGCCGTTTAGAAAAAGTCCCCCCCCCCCCCAAAAGACAGAAGAGACGTCCGCGGGGAGCTCACCTGCACCGAGGACAAGAATCGGATTATGCAGGAAATTGCTTTAACTTGTGTATAATGGAATTAGCACCCACGCACACATCTCTACACAATGACCTAGAGGAAACATACTATTCACACACAGAGAAATCAAGCCCTCACTACTCACACAGGTTACCATCAAAAACACAGAACGTTCAAGAGATTACTTTGTTGGATTTTGTTCTCAAGTTTTAATTGTGTCTGTGACTTTTCCCATCTAACTCTGTATTAGGTTTTATACTGTCTTTTATTGTATCACAATCGTTCAGTTTGAAACTAGATTATATTTATTTTCTTTGCTTATTCATGTGAATAGTTTAATCACAGCGTGGTTCAACAACTTCCTCGCAAAGAATGTTTGAAAAGATGAGAGTTTGAGTTTTAATGACTAGCTGAGAAGGCAAAAAGCACCCGCTGGAGATGTAGATGAGTGGTTAGTGGCTCTGAGAGCTGTAGTCAAGTTGTCTCAACTGAAAGTCAGCTTGGCAGTTTTATACATTCATGTACACACATAACAGGTGAATGAGCATTCTACCAGGAGTTTTAATGACAATATGGAATATTTGATGATGCTTATACTTTATATTCCATAATACATCTTTATTATTTGCTCAAAGTTTAATTCTGTCAAACAGAAGTGATATACAGAATATACAAATATGATGCTACATTGGTAAAAATTCCTCAACAAGAATGGAGCTGTAGACTATGGTAATGGTATTTCAGCCTATCTTGGTAACTCATATGTAGCCTATTGATTTCCTTTGTAACGGTCATTGATCCATGGCCTGCTACAGCTCACTCTCACAGGAGGCAGATGACTGAAAGATAATTAAACGGGGGGTTGTTCTTCCCCTCACCCTCCCACATCACCATCAGAGAGACAGAATGTTACTGTGACTCCTCCGTAGTGGTTAATGCCCCTGTCCTTTCCATCTTAGCTACAATGTGACTGTGACTCCTCTGTAGTGGTTAATGCCCCTGTCCTCTCCATCTTAGCTACAATGTGACTGTGACTCCTCCGTAGTGGTTAATGCCCCTGTCCTCTCCATCTTAGCTACAATGTGACTGTGACTCCTCCGTAGTGGTTAATGCCCCTGTCCTCTCCATCTTAGCTACAATGTGACTGTGACTCCTCCGTAGTGGTTAATGGTCCTGTCCTCTCCATCTTAGCTACAATGTGACTGTGACTCCTCTGTAGTGGTTAATGCCCCTGTCCTCTCCATCTTAACTACAATGTGACTGTGACTCCTCCGTAGTGGTTAATGCCCCTGTCCTCTCCATCTTAGCTACAATCTGACTGTGACTCCTCTGTAGTGGTTAATGCCCCTGTCCTCTCCATCTTAGCTACAATGTGACTGTGACTCCTCTGTAGTGGTTAATGCCCCTGTCCTCTCCATCTTAGCTACAATGTGACTGTGACTCCTCCGTAGTGGTTAATGCCCCTGTCCTCTCCATCTTAGCTACAATCTGACTGTGACTCCTCTGTAGTGGTTAATGCCCCTGTCCTCTCCATCTTAGCTACAATGTGACTGTGACTCCTCCGTAGTGGTTAATGCCCCTGTCCTCTCCATCTTAGCTACAATGTGACTGTGACTCCTCTGTAGTGGTTAATGCCCCTGTCCTCTCCATCTTAGCTACAATGTGACTGTGACTCCTCCGTAGTGGTTAATGCCCCTGTCCTCTCCATCTTAGCTACAATGTGACTGTGACTCCTCCGTAGTGGTTAATGCCCCTGTCCTCTCCATCTTAGCTACAATGTGACTGTGACTCCTCCGTAGTGGTTAATGCCCCTGTCCTCTCCATCTTAGCTACAATCTGACTGTGACTCCTCTGTAGTGGTTAATGCCCCTGTCCTCTCCATCTTAGCTACAATCTGACTGTGACTCCTCTGTAGTGGTTAATGCCCCTGTCCTCTCCATCTTAGCTACAATCTGACTGTGACTCCTCCGTAGTGGTTAATGCCCCTGTCCTCTCCATCTTAGCTACAATGTGACTGTGACTCCTCTGTAGTGGTTAATGCCCCTGTCCTCTCCATCTTAGCTACAATCTGACTGTGACTCCTCCGTAGTGGTTAATGCCCCTGTCCTCTCCATCTTAGCTACAATGTGACTGTGACTCCTCCGTAGTGGTTAATGCCCCTGTCCTCTCCATCTTAGCTACAATGTGACTGTGACTCCTCTGTAGTGGTTAATGCCCCTGTCCTCTCCATCTTAGCTACAATGTGACTGTGACTCCTCCGTAGTGGTTAATGCCCCTGTCCTCTCCATCTTAGCTACAATGTGACTGTGACTCCTCTGTAGTGGTTAATGGTCCTGTCCTCTCCATCTTAGCTACAATGTGACTGTGACTCCTCTGTAGTGGTTAATGCCCCTGTCCTCTCCATTCTAGCAGGGATAATAAGTGAGAAGTAGCCTGGAATAGAACTGGGCCTCATTATCACATAGCACCTTCGTAGAGAGGGATCCTTTTCCCTATTAGAATACCCACAACCACCTTTCTCTCCACTCCACTACTAGTGTACCACCCTTCTCTCTACTCCACTACGAGTCTACCACCCATCTCTCACTCCTCTAGTAGTCTACCACCCTTCTCTCTACTCCACTACGAGTCTACCACCCGTCTCTCTACTCCACTACGAGTCTACCACCCATCTCTCACTCCTCTAGTAGTCTACCACCCGGCTCTCTACTCCACTACTAGTCTACCATCCTTCTCTCTACTCCACTACTAGTATACCACCCTTATTTCTACTCCATTACTAGTCTACCACCCTTCTCTCTACTCCACTACGAGCCTACCACCCTTCTCTCACTCCTCTAGTAGTCTACCACCCGTCTCTCTACTCCACTACGAGTCTACCACCCGTCTCTCTACTCCACTACGAGTCTACCACCCATCTCTCACTCCTCTAGTAGTCTACCACCCGGCTCTCTACTCCACTACTAGTCTACCATCCTTCTCTCTACTCCACTACTAGTATACCACCCTTATTTCTACTCCACTACTAGTCTACCACCCTTCTCTCTACTCCACTACTATTCTACTACCCTTCTCTCTGCATGACTGTCTTATTCCTTGTCTGCTCAGTAATAATATTATCTGGGTGCTCGGAATCTCGACTGAGCTCGACTGGGTGTGTGTGTGTGTGTGTGTGTGTGTGTGTGTGTGTGTGTGTGTGTGTGTGTGTGTGTGAGCACGCACATACATTGTGTGTGTGGTGTTCGCAGAGGGCGGGTACGTGATGGGACACAGGGCCGCAGAAGCAATTAAACTAAATGGGATTAAGCCTATCACATTTCAGACAGCCCCGCCCCCACAGCCACCGGGGAAGGAGGGATTGGTGGAGGAGGGTGAAAGAGTATGGTCTCTTGGAAGAAGCATTCAGTGGTGTTTTGAGGTGAGCTGAGAGTGGAATCAGACTTCAGCCATGACGGTGAGGATACCTGTTACAGCTATAAGATTCAGTAAGCAGCACCTTAGAAAACCATTAGCTTTGACTAACCATTAGCTTTGACTATTTGACTATATGTGCATTAGAACAATAAAGATATGATAAACTGAATTTCATGTAATTCATATGAAATGTTTTAAAACTCATGACATACATGGCATTCAGAGGTCTCAAAAACAAAAATCAAAGCAGCGAAGCATTGAAAAAAGATACAGTCCTTCACAATAGTAAAAATAATAGCTAACAAACAATGTTTGATGTACAGTACCAGTCAAAGGTTTGGACACACCTACTCATTCAAGGTTTTTTCTTTATATGTTCTACATTGTAGAATAATAGTGAAGACATCAAAACTATGAAATAACACATATGGAATCATGTACTGTAGTAACCAAAAAAGTGTTAAACAAATCAAAACATATTTTAGATTCCTCAAAGTAGCCACCCTTTGCCTTGATGACAGCTTTGCACACTCTTGGAATTCTCTCAACCAGCTTCATGAGGAATGATTTTCCAACAGCCTTGAAGGAGTTCCCACATATACTGAGCACTTGTTGACTGCTTTTCCTTCACTCTGCGGTCGTACTCATCCCAAACCATCTCAATTGGGTTGATGTCGGGTGATTGTGGAGGCCAGGTCATATGATGTAGCACTCCATCACTCTCCTTTGTCTACTACATGATTCCATGTGTTAGTTCATAGTTTTGATGTCTTCACTGTTATTCTACAATGTAGAAAATAGTGAAAATAAAGAAAAACCCTTGAATGAGTAGGTGTTTCCAAAATTTGGACTGGTATTGTATTTTCAATCTCCGTAAAACAAATCCGCGGAGCGACATTTCACGTCATCTCGGGACGGTTGTGATCTTCTATTCTCGCTTCTGTAAATGTCAACAGCAACAAAGGAAATGAAGGAGTGGAGGCTGACATTTTCACACTGTGTGGTTTTCCTCCTAGATGTTCTCCTGACTCTCTCTATTTATACCCTATGGTCCTGGGCTGGAGGAGATGCAGTACATTGTGTTTGGTGGCTGATGATATATATCTGATGGTGTACTAGAGTGGCCTGTCTGAAAGAAAGGAGCAACCAGCTAAGAAACCTGCAGCACCACAAGAACATGGTTTTTCTCAGCGTACAATCGCCAAAGATTTTGCAAGGTTTTAAACAATACGGTATATTATATGCTGTTTAAGCCAAACACATTCCTGTTTTATGGTATTTATATGAAATGCTTATTTTGAGATTTAGAAAGAGTATGTATTTTAGTAGACACAATACAGAACAGTTTGTTTCTGCTTCAACTGACATGATTTTTCACAGAAGCCAATCATTTGACACATTCCCACATTTTCTATTCACCACAGTATATAGTTTGTCACTCACTGTTCTGAATGTGGTGTTTGAGACTGAACTCCATTGACCTGTGTGTCCTACTGCTGGAGTGGAGTGCGTGGCATGGTCATCCTCCCAGTCTCCCACGCTCACGCCACTCCCACATTAATTCAAATGGACGCCCTGTTTCCCAGCTCACCTCTGCTGCTCCTGGTGCCAGCTGTGTTGGGACAGGCCTGTCTGCCTCCATCATGCCTTCAGACACTGTCATTGTTCCCTCTCTCTGGTAAATAACCGCCATTTCATAGCTGTTCAAATGGTAGGCTCCCTATCTGTTTGGGACTTTGGTTCCTCTTTTTCATTGAGGCTTTTGACATATGGGGAACTTACCGTGGGAACTGTGAACAGATCTCCTACAAGGTTGAGTTCAGTTTTAATGAAGACTTGTTGTGAGGTAATGAAGAGGACTGAGTTTGTGATTGATTAGGAGAACAAAAGACTTGTGCTTTTATCTTAATTTTTCTCACTGCGGAAAAAATAGTATATAACACTTACTCTTCCTGTCTTTGCTTGTTTTCAGCTGATTATATTTCCCATCGTTTATAAAAGGTCTCCTTCCTTGTAGTATAGAGGATTTAAAAATGGGCCCATGAATGTGGGAAGGGGAGCGTGAACCGCAGGGCTGATAGTTTGTCATCGTAAGCAAATAAATGTCTGGGTGCGACCGAACGTCTCTTAATGATGAGGAATGAAAAGGCAACGTTGGACCACCCCGAGAGTACAATATGCTCCTGAACGCTAGGGCCGGGGAACTGTGGGTCTACGGACGGAGAGATACGATACGATATGGTCCATTAATTATTGAGTTCTCTGACATCATGACAAATGGCGTTGTCCTATAGCCCCTGTGACCGAGACTTTTACAAGGCCGGCTGGTCAGAAACTCAGCACTTCTAGCTAAAGCATATCAGCAACATTTCACACGGACCGTTCTGTACTTTTGAAGCCAAAGTTACTCTGTATAGTACATTATATTAATCTGTATAGTATGTTCATTTGTCTAGTATATATATATATATATATATATATATAATTTTATTAAATCTTTATTTAACTAGAAAAGTCGGTTAAGAACAAATTCTTATTTACAATGATGGCCTACCAGGGAACGGTGGGTTAACTGCCTTGTTCAGGGGCAGAATGACATATTTTTACTTTGTCTGCTCAGGGATTTGATCTAGTAACCTTTCAGTTACTGGCCCAAAACTCTAACCACTAGGCTACATGCTGCTATATCATAGCATGTTCATTTGACTAGTATGTTAAAGTATATTAATTGTTCTAGTATGTTATAATACATGAATGTGTATAGTATGTTAGTCTATACAACATGTTATAGTGTGTTAATCTGTATAGTATGTGTGTTAACCTGTAGAGTATGTAATAGTATGTTCATCTGTATAGTATGTGTGTTAACCTGTAGAGTATGTAATAGTGTGTTAATCTGTATAGTATGTGTGTTAACCTGTAGAGTATGTTATAGTATGTTCATCTGTAGAGTATGTGTGTTAACCTGTAGAGTATGTAATAGTATGTTCATCTGTAGAGTATGTAATAGTATGTTAATCTGTATAGTATGTGTGTTAACCTGTAGAGTATGTTATAGTATGTTAATCTGTATAGTATGTGTGTTAACCTGTAGAGTATGTAATAGTATGTTCATCTGTAGAGTATGTAATAGTATGTTAATCTGTATAGTATGTGTGTTAACCTGTAGAGTATGTTATAGTATGTTCATCTGTAGAGTATGTGTGTTAACCTGTAGAGTATGTAATAGTATGTTCATCTGTAGAGTATGTGTGTTAACCTGCAGAGTATGTTATAGTATGTTCATCTGTAGAGTATGTAATAGTATGTTAATCTGTATAGTATGTGTGTTAACCTGTAGATTATGTTATAGTATTTTCATCTGTAGAGTATGTGTGTTAACCTGTAGAGTATGTAATAGTATGTTCATCTGTAGAGTATGTAATAGTATGTTAATCTGTATAGTATGTGTGTTAACCTGTAGATTATGTTATAGTATGTTAATCTGTATAGTATGTGTGTTAACCTGTAGAGTATGTTATAGTATGTTCATCTGTAGAGTATGTAATAGTATGTTCATCTGTATAGTATGTGTGTTAACCTGTAGAGTATGTTATAGTATGTTCATCTGTAGAGTATGTAATAGTATGTTAATCTGTATAGTATGTGTGTTAACCTGTAGAGTATGTTATAGTATGTTCATCTGTATAGTATGGGGTATTATGTTACTCTGAATATAATGTTAACTGTGAATTCAAAATAAGTAAGGCAGGCATCCTTTAATTAAACTGATATCATTCCCTCAAAGATCCAAGAGGTTTGGCTTTTAGTTGAGGAGGAGAGAGTGAGTGTAGAAGTCAGCCAGCTAGTCCTCTGAGTATTCACTGAAAAGGGGTGTTTGGCTATGTGTTGCATGCAGAGAAAGGGGACAGTGTGCACTCTGTGTTTGCGGTCAGCTAGACAGCCTGCCACTCCTGACGTGTATGTGGTCAGCTGGGCCCAAGGGAGGCGCATTGTGGGTAAAAGAAGGGGGCCCACAGTGTGTGCTTATAGAATACCTGCAGATTCTGAGTTGGTCTGCCGAGCTGAGCCTAGAGACCAGGAAGCTGGGAGGGGTAGGAAATTGTTTTATACCAACCCACCAGCTAAATCATCAAAATATTTACTGCAGCTTTCTTAAAATACACTCTGGTTAAGCCATTTTCCTGTACAAGCCTGAGGTATTTCAGGTGTGCCTTGCCTAGAAAATATAGAACATGTAGTTACATTAAAGCTTCTACAGCTGGGCTGTCTTTCTCTTCCTACCACTAATCTATTATTAGCTTTGTGCAGTGGGGTAATATTTATCATATATTATATATATATACAGTACCAGTCAAAAGTTTGGACATACCTACTCATTCAAGGTGTCACGTTCTGACCATAGTTCTGTTATTTTATTCTTTGTAGTATGGCATGGTCAGGGCCTGAGGGCGTGAGTTGGGGTGGGCAGTCTATGGGCAGTCTATGTTTGTTTTTCTATGTTGGTTTTTGAGTTCGGCCTCGTATGGTTCTCAATCAGAGGCAGCTATCAATTGTTGTCCCTGATTGAGAATCATACCCAGGTATCCTGGGTTTCACTGTTGGTTTGTGGGTGTTTGTTTTCCGTGTGAGTGTTTGGTCCACACGGTCCTGTTTCGGTTTTCCTTCTTTCACTTTATTGTTTTGTATTTCAGTGTTCAGTTGGTTTCATTAGATATTACATCATGAACACTTACCACGCGGCGCTTTGGTCCTCCTCTCTTTCTCCCGAAGACGATCTTTGCACAAGGGTTCTTCTTAATTTGTAAAATATTTTCTAGATTGTAGAATAATAGTGAAGACATCAAAACTATGAAATAACACACAAGGAATCATGTAGTAACCAAAAAAGTATTAAACAAATCAAAATATATTTTATATTTGAGATTCTTCAAAGCAGCCACCCTTTGCCTTGATGACAGATTTTCACACTCTTGGCATTCTCTTAACCAGTTTCACCTGGAATACTTTTCCAACAGTCTTGAAAGACTTCCCACATGTGCTGAGCACTTGTTGGCTGCTTTTCCTTCGTTCTGCGGGCCAACTCATACCAAACCATATCAATTGGGTTGAGGTTGGGTGATTGTGGAGGCCCAGTCGTCTGATGCAGCACTCCATCACTCTCTTTCTTTGTCAAATTGCCATTACACAGCCTGGAGGTGTGTTGGTTCATTGCCCTGTTGAAAAACAAATTATGGTCCCACTAAGCGCAAACCTGATGGGATGGCATATCACTGCAGAATGCTGTGGTTGCTATGCTGGTTAAGTGTGCCTTGAATTCTAAATGAATCACTGACAGTGTCACCAGCAAAGAACCCCTCACCATCACACCTCTTCCTCTGTGCTTCGTGGTGGGAACCACACATACGGAGATAATCAGTTCACCTACTCTGCATCTCACAAAGACACGGTGGAAAGAACCAAAAATCTCACATTTGGACTCATCAGATCAAAGGACAGATTTCCACCGGTCTAATGTCCATTGCTTGTGTTTCTTGGCCCAAGCAAGTCTCTTCTTATTAAGCTGTCATCAAGGCAAAGGGGGGTTACTTTGAAGAATCTCAAATAGAAAATATATTTTGATTTGTTTAACACTTTTTTGGTTATTACATGATTCCATGTGTGTTATTTCATAGTTTTGATGTCTTCAATATAATTATACAATGTAGAAAATAGTGAAAATAAAGAAGGAAAAAAACGCAGTTGTGTCCAAACCTTTGACTGGTACTGAATATATACAGTACACCTCACCTGAGACCATAATAAGACTATGTGATTAGCTTATTAAAATGTTTCTCTGACTCCATGAAGATGATTAAAATATGCAAGCAAGCATTAGGCAATGAGTTGACGTTGACTAGCAAGAATTGGTTTGAGAGTGGAATACTAAAAGCAGATATTTAATAACATTGTAAAATGAATGAAATCACAAATAATGCATAAACTTAAGTTACAAAGCATTAACAAGCATTACAAGGCATTATTCTAAGCATGATCAGAGAGAGCAAGAGAGAGAAGTCAGCCTAAAAGACCAAACCCCAAGAGTGCCCGGGGTGGAGAAAGAAATAAAGATAGTGTGTATCTCACCAGCACAGGTCAGGAACAAAAGAGACAGAGACAATGAATGTAAGACCCCTTTATAACATCTGAGTTGTTTGGATTCAAAATCTGAGTTTTAACCAGTAGCATTACTGTAAAGTTCCCCTCCAATCAGATATCAGACCTACAGGATGTAAAGACAACTGAACCTTTGCTTCTCTGATGTGAGAAGCAATGGGGGTTGGCAAGACAACACCAAGGAATCCGTGCATACAATTGATGAGTCGCTACATAATTAGCAGCACAGTCACACATGAATAATTACATTGTTTTTCTCTTTGCGTCTTACATTTAAACACCTTTACAACATTTGAAATTCTGGAGAAATTTAACTCACCCCCCAAAAAAGTAAACCACGGCTATGGACCTTCATGGAGGCACAGAGGTCAAAACCTGTTCTGCTTCTGATAGTGGTGTGAGAGTGTTGTCATCCCATAGCACTGCTTATATTGGGTCAATGGGTCATCTTTATAGCTTATAATAGCCATAGTAGCGCCAACGTAGTGCTGTAAGTAGCCCTTAGTGTAAACTAGCCTATGTGTGGTGTATTTGATGTACAGTGCCTTCAGTAAGTATTCATGCCCCTTGATTATTCAACATTGTTGTTACAGCCTGAATTCAACACACAACACCCCATAATGAGAAAATGAAAACATGTTTTAGACATTTTTGTAAATTATTGAAAATTAAATACGGAAATATCTAACTTACATAAGTATTCACACCTCTGAGTGAATACTCTGTAGAAGCACCTTTGGTTGCCATTACAGCTTTGAGTCATCTTGGGTATGTCTGTGTCAGCTTTGCTGATCTGAATTTGGGTGCTTTCTCCCATTTTCTCAAGCTCTGTTAAGTTAGATGGGGAGCAGCGTTGAACAGCAATCTTCAAGTCTTTCCACAGATTTTCAATGGGATTCAAATCTATGCCTTGGCTTGGCCACTCAAGGACTTTCACATTCTTGTTCTGAAGCCATTCCAGAATTGCTTTGACTGTATGCTTGCTTGAATGTAAATCTTCGCCCTAGTCTAAGGTCGTTTACACTCTGAATCAGGTTCTCATCAAGGATATGCCTATATTGCCACCATTCGTTGTTCCCTCTATCCTTACCAGTCTCCCAGGCCCTGCTGCTGAAAAGCATTCCCATGGTATGATGCTGCCACCACCATGCTTCATGGTAGGGATGGTGTTAGACGGGTGTTGAGCTATACCTGGTTTTCTCCAGACATAGTGCTTTGCATTCAGGACAAATTGTGAAGTTTTTCTCTTATCAGACCACAAAATATTTTGCCTTATGTCTCAGAGTCTTTCACATGCCTTTTTGCAAACTCCAGGCATGCTGTCATGTGCCTTTTTCTCAAGAGTGGCTTCCGCACTGGCCACACTCCCATAAAACCCAGATTGGTGAAGTGTTGTAGAGGCTGTTGTCCTTCTGGCAGGTTCTCCCATCTCAGCCAAGGAACTCTGTAGTACTGTCAGAGTGGTCATTGGGTTCTTGGTCACCTCCATGTCCGGAGGCTCAGTTTGGTCAGATGGCCAGCTTTAATCAGTCTGGGTAGTTCCATATGTTTTACTTTCCCAATGATGGAGACCACTGTGCTCTTGGAAACTTTCAATGCTCTAGAAATTGTTTTATACCCTTCCCCAGATATTACTCATCACAATTCTATCTCTGAACTCTACAGACTCTTGGACTTCATGGTACAGCTTCTGCTCTGACATGCTCTGTCAACTGTAGGACCTTATAGTGTGTTTCATTCTAAATCATGTCCTAACAATTGAACTGGCCCGTGGTGGACACGAATCAAGTTGTAGTGACATCTCAAGGATGATCAAATCAAATTGGATGCACCTGAGTTCAGTTTGGAGTGTCATAGCAAAAGAGGTGTGAATACTTATGTAAATGAGATATGTATTTAATTAATGTTCAATACATTTACACTTGTTGTTTTCCAATTTTTTTAAAATCCATTTTGAATTCAGGTTGTAACACAACAAAATGTGGAATAAGTCAAGGGGTATGAATAATTTCTGAAAGTACTTTCTGTATTTAGTGACAATAAGTAATTCCCCCCCACCTACTCCCCTCTATTTTCCTCCATTGTACTGTGAGCACTACAATACTAACTTCACAGTGGCTTAGAGGGAGCAAGAGCAAAGCTTCATTCTCTGATATTAACGACAGTCCCTGCAGATCTATGTACATGCCAGCTGCTGCCTTGGCCTTCGGTTAAAGGAGGTAGACCTTGCACTTAAAACAAGCTGAGTCAGGACCTTCTAATGGTGTGCTGGTGCTCCGCTCCTACACATGTGGCTGCTTACTGTACTGTTTTAGCAAGGCTGTGCTGTGCTTTGCCGAAGACGTCGAGCTACCCACCGTCCATAGGACTTAGGGAGCGTGGTAAAATGTGCCTTTTTGAGTGTTCATTTAGAACACTGTGAGGTTAGTGTTTGAAATTATTCTAATTTAGACTATTTGGAGTTTATGCTGTTTTAGTCTGTAATTGTATACAGTGCAGGTCTTAGGTGGCTAGGTTAGGAATAGGCCTAAGTCTCCGTTCGTGGTTGATGGTTGAGCTAGGTTAAACACGGTCATTATTCACCTATCAATACTAGGCTGTATTTTTCGTCTTTGCTTTCTCTGCATTGCCTGAGAGTGACTCACCTCACAGTTCACTATGACCTCTGACCTGCTATGGATCTCCTCCCTGGTGCATATCATCAGAGCAACAAAGGTATATCTCAGTCCTAAGTCTCCTCTGCCTCTGATCTGAGGCCTTGGGGAGGAGTGTGGATAATGTATGTGTTTAGATGACACAGCCTTGTTGCTTTGTTTCACTTGACCTTGCTTTGGTTCTGATAACCTTGACTGGTTGTGGTGTGTGAGTGTGTAAGTGTGTGACAAACAGAACATGTATACACACACACACACACACACACACACACACACACACACACACACACACACACACACACACACACACACACACACACACACACACACACACATACACACACACACAAACACACAATGGGAGGCCAGGCAACACAGTGGCCACTGACGCGAGGGAATAGAACTTAGTAGGATCACTTGTTTTTCATGTTGGAAACATTTAGATTAGTTGGGAAAAGAGAAAAGACACTTACTATTATGAGATACCGTTTCCTTGTATCGTTACCTACATCATTTATGTATTGAATTCTATCCTTTTTTTGTCTTTGGTAGGAATCTGTTCTAATGTGCACCTGCTGCCAAATATGGACTATTTAATAGCGTGGACAAACCATATTGAAGGAGCAGCATTTATTAAAAGAAGGAAGAGTGGTGCTCTCTCTCTCTCTCTCTCTGTTTAAATGTGTTATTTTTGCAAATGTATCTATGTATCAAATGTTTACACTTTTTAGAAGCACCTTTGGCTGCAATTACAGCTGTGAGTCATATTGGTTGTTGATCACAGCTAGACAAACATTTTCAGGTCTGGCAATATATTTTCAAAAATGCTTTCAAAAACTGTAACTCCGCCACTCAGGAACATTCACTGTCTTCTTGTAGATTTTGACTTGTATTTTGGGTTATTGTTCTGCCGAAAGGTGAATGAATCTCCCAGTGTCTGGTGGAAAGCAGACTGAAACAGGCTTTTATGTAGGTTTTTCCCTGTGCTTGGCTCCATTCTGTTTTATTTTAATCCTGAACAACTCCCCTGTCCTTAATGATTACATGCATATCTATAACATGATGCAGCCACCACTATGCTTGAAAACATAGAAAGTGGTACTCAGTAATGTGTTGTATTGGATTAGTCCCAAACATAACAATTTGTATTCAGGACAATTTTCTTTTGCAGTATTACTTTAGTGCCTTGTTGCAGACAGGAGGCATGTTTGGGAATATTTTTTGTTCTGTACAGGCTTCCTTCTTTTCACTCCGTTAGTTAGGTTAGTTCTGACAATATCAGAAACGTGCAATATCTGAAAATGAAGCTAACTAGACTATCTTACCCGTATATATGGATGGACGCTTCTTCCTCTCTGTCACGGATGCCACCATGGTTACCCTTTTGTTTGAAGATGTAATCCGGAGACATGTGTTTTATACAATAGCTTTCTGTGTGTTCTCTTTTCGACTCCCTCTGCATATTTGCAATCAAACGCCAGAATTTTCTCCATCCCCTTAGCTATTATACTCTAATTCCACTGATTTCAACACTCGTTCCTCTAGAAAGTGGAGAGACAGTCAGCATTTTCCAGCAAGGATTAAAGCACAGGGACTTAAACACTGAAGTTAACACAGTAGGTGACAGTCAGCTGATGATATGAGCGTCTCAGCGTCTCAACCCCAGAGGGATATATCGCCCCATAACAAACCCCAATACGATGCATCATGTAGGCCTATCTATAAAAAGCTTTAGTCTTTTGTGTTCCATTTCCTAAAGATAAAAAGAGCATCATGGATTAAATAAACACATAAATATGCATTCATCTGTTCTGTTCGGCTGAATCTAAGAAACTGTCATGCGTCAAATGTAAAGGTCATGTGTTGCTCTGCTCGCTGTAAGGGGAAATATTCTGGAAGCAATGAAAGCTAAGGCTGGATTTGAATAAACTATGCACGGATTGCCAAGCAGTAACCTTCAGGGGTTAAATCTACTCTCCAACCCGCCTCAGCTGCGTGGGGAATTCAATTTAGAGCATTAGGGATACATTACATCTCCGACTTCAGCGTAGATAAATTCATATATGTCATACACTATTTATTATGATCAAATGGACCTGGAGTTGAGTGTGAGTATACATTGTGTTGTCCTTTACTTGCGTTATGAGGGTCTCTTTTGATTGAATATGATGGACCGTATGTTTGAGATAACACAACATAGGCTATCATATGTTCATCATATGTTCATATGATATGCCCTTTGCATAGAACATATAGTAATACTGTATTTAAAAACAAGTCAGGTTTCATAGCCCTTTCCTGCAGTCAAATGACCTGGTGGCCTCATGGTCTGGAATGTTATTCATATATTTCATCATTTCATAATTATTTAACAATTTATTTTTTACCTGCCAAAAAAACAGTATTTCTATGTCAAACGTTTGGTTTATATTTCAGTCTTCTGTGATATAGTATAATATTGGGATACAAACTCAAATTTAATACATTTCTACACTATATCTGACATGGTACAAGTTTCTTTTTTTTTTAAAGCCCATAACCATGTGTGTGAGGTGTATACTTTTGTTTCAATGCAGATCTGTTTAACACTACCAAGAAATACTCTGTGTGACCCCGATTTAGCCCACTTCAGTAAAAGGTTAAGAAAAATGGGTAACAGTGGATCACAGAGGTGCGTGTAAGTAAGCCCCTATCTTGGCTTTCAGCTTTCTGACATGGTGACAACAGAGCCATGTGGCATGTAGAGGTCTTTCAGGCAGGCAGGGGTGACCTTGCTGTTGCCTGCGTGGAGTGGTCGTAGCGCAGGTCTCTCAGAGCTGGAGACAGTCAGACATGGTGAACACACGGGGGCCCCAGCCTTCAGTCAAGAAGACACAGGCATGAGCCAGCCAGGTCACATAAGCCTGTGTCTGTGTCACCTCAGAGCGGGCCTTCTCACCGGACTTTTGTCCCACTATTGTTCCTTTCGGAGGCAGTGTAAGCACGTTAGCACGTGCCCTGTGTAGATTAAACCAAGAGCTGTCACATCCAATTAAAAGCAATAGACCTTAGCACTTATTGAATTTTTGTGGCAGACATTGATACTGTTTGTCTACGTGTGTGTGTGTGTGTGTGTGTGTGTGTGTGTGTGTGTGTGTGTGTGTGTGTGTGTGTGTGTGTGTGTGTGTGTGTGTGTGTGTGTGTGTGCTTGTGTGTGTGTGTGTGTGCTTGTGTGCGTGCGTGCCTGTGTGTGAGTGAGTGAGTTTGTTGTCAGTTGTTGTCAGTATTGCTAGATCATTGTTTCCAAAAAAATGGATCCTAAGTGTGTGTTGGTTTATTGCGTAATTCACTTATGAAAATGTACTCTTTCATTTCCCTTCCATTGTACTGAATATAGCAATTTTCTGGGCAGTAGTAATAGGCTTGAAATTTGAAAAGCTCCTTGTAATTTAACAAATGAGTGTGTGCAAGAAACACATGTTAAATTTAGACAGAAATTGGACCAAAAATCCCTTAGAATTTCTTAAAAGTTGCACTTACATTTGAGTTGAGTCAGTGATTTATAGGCTTGGAATCAGTCACGGACCTCAGTGAGTCATCGGTTCTGTTGAACTAACATCTCAGCTGATATTTATCTTCAAAACCCAAAAAGCTAATCAAAATGGTTCATTTAGCCTGGCCAGGACATGTATTTAAAGGCCCAGTGCAGTCAAAATCTTGATTTCCTGTGTTTTATATATATTTCCACCCTATTAGATTTGAATAATAATGTGAAATTGTGAAAATTAAGATAATACACTTTTAGTGTAAGAGCTGTTCGAAAAGACTGCCTAAAATTTCAGCCTGTTTTGGTGGGATGGAGATTTGGCCTGGCTGGTGATATCACCAGGTGGTAAATTAGTTAATAGACCAATAAGAAAGAGAGTTCCAAGCCTCGCCAATAACAGCTAGTTTTCAGTTTTCCCCTCCCCACTCAAACCACTCCCAGACAATCCTTGCAAAATTCTTGCTTGAGACATAGATTCTTGCTAAGAAGCTATTTTTTGACAGTTTTAATTCAAAACAATGACAGTAAGTTACTTAATTGTTACCCAGAAAATATTTGATATTGAGATAAAAAGGGCTGCATTGGACCTTTAAGGCCACACCACAGGACGCATACTAAAGGTGTTTAAAACGTGAAGGTATCTCTAGAGACCAAGAGCAAATAAACTCTCTGAACCAAATTAATTATCAACCCTTATTATTGACATGAGAGCATGCCTTTTAACTCCTGTTTTTACGGGACAATTTCTGAGAGGCAAATTGGAAGTAGATAATAGCTGGCGCTCAATCATTCCAATTAGCTTTATTATACAATGCTCCCACTGCCATCGGAAAACCAGATAAGAGGGTGAAATTTGCACCACAACAACATAAGAGGGGAAAGAAATTATAATTTGGACTCAGTACAGTAATAACATGATAAATTATGGCACATTTTCTTCAGGGGACATTGTTTGAAAAAATTTCGTAAAACGCCCATGGGACCTGCTAGTCATCAATCACCGCGGTGATGCGGCCCTGAGCACCCGAGGAACTACAGAGCAGCCAGCATCATAGTGACACAGAGTTCTGAGGCCCCACGTGGCTGCCTGAGCTGTCGCCTGCTAAGAAAACAGAGCAGGGGAGGGATCAAGGTTTGTTTTCCCACCCTGTGCCTTTCTGGGTCATTATGTGTGTACCCCGCTCGGCTCAGTGAAATATCAACGTCCTTGGCTGTTGCCTGGGATCTCCTTCCCCAATTAGATCTCATTATAAGATAGTTGTGACAAAGATAGTTTAAAATGCTTGAGAGAAATGTAAAACCATTAGTGGGTAATTGCCATACTTCTAATGTGTCCTCTTAAGCAGCTTAGGGAACTAGTGGTGGTGAAGTGTGATATAGGGATTAAGCTATGAGGAGGGAGTTTTGCTGAGGAGTTGAGCTGGCATTGATGTAATGTGGATGGGCGGACGGTATCTTTTAGCAAGGCTCTACAGAGCACCGATGGAGCCTGATTCCCACTTTCACCAAGGACAAGTGTGCAGGGAGTGTGGGGTTGTGGGGCGGGGGGGGGGGGGGGGGGGGGGGGGTGAATTCTTAGCAGTGCAGAAGATATCACATGCCTTTACAGACTAAGCAGTCTCGTAATCACAGTTATTTTTCTTAAAACTACGCTGTTGGTTAAGGGCTTGTAAGTAAGCATTTCACTGTTATGTGACAAATAAAATTAGATTTGATTATTTAATACAATAACAGTCTTGTGTCTTCAGTTAATGTAACTACAAATCGTAGCCAATGTAGTATTGCTATGTTAACATGTTGATGATGCCTCTAGTTTAAACAAATATAATATAATTTGACATAATGTAGCTCAATTGTGAACCTCAGAAAACTCTTGAGAAGTCAATCGATCAATAATGTAATAATACTCTTAGCAAAAATGTTTCTCCATAATTTACAATATGTAGAATTTATGAGAACAGAAAGGTTCAGAACTTGTGTGAAACATCACAGGACAGTTGAAAATATATATAAATAGAAATCAAAACTGGATGGTGTTCGGAGATAGATGGAAGTGATCCTGAAGGATGGGACTAAAAACAAACAAAAGATAAATATAGTAAACTATACTGTGTCCGTAAAATGTATATAGTATGTATAAGCTGGAAGTAGAAGTCTAAGTATTAGTTTACTCCAATTAGGGGAGTGGTGGTAGGATTAGGAGAAAATGTATTTTATATGTATATATATTTGCAAAAAATATATATGGGGGATTGGAAATGATGCAAACAATTACATTGATAGATGCCACAATCAATCTGCAATATTAAAGCTGATCTACCCCCTAAGAAATACAAAGCAAAAAATCTTGAGTAGCTGTCCATGGAAATTATGCAAATGATAAGCTGATAGAGCTAATGGATGAATCCTAGAAAGGGGTTGGCTGAGCTAATGATGACAGAAATGTCACATTTGAGTGGTGGAAATGACTTCAGAAGTCAGAGCGACGGAATATGTGTGTTTTATAATCTGGTTATTTATGGAGTCTTTGTTTCATTTAAACAGAGAGTGAAATGTTCCGCTGTGGTGATGCAGGGTTCATCTTGTGTGGATGAAGGGCGGGTGGGTGGCGGCAGGTTTGAATAAAGAGAAAACAATGCTTTAAAAAATGTATAAATGTATAATTCTTGTGCAATTCATATCTATCCGTTACATTGAGGTTTTTCTTTCATTATTTTTATCTGGCATTAGCGTGTAAGCCTTAGCTTTAGGGCCTAACTGTACATGTGGCGACTGAAACCTGGCACAGTGATGCTATTTTGTTTCTCAACAGTGCTGCAAAAGAAAGGAAGACAAAGTTGGTAATTATAGTAGGGCAGGACTGGGACCAGAAATTGTCGCTGGCATTTCTAACACACCCGCCAATTTTCTTCCTTGATTCCTTCCACACCGGCTCATTGTTTTTATCCTCGATGCTCCCACAACAGTAATATTTTTCTCTTGAGGCCAACATTATTAGCCAGATGATGATCAGACAGGCCCAAGGGGATAAAAATGGGCCAGCCCATCTGGCATTTGCCCGAAATGCCAGATTGCCAGTTCGCTCTTGAATTATGGACAGTGGATACTTTGGTTTTCTAAACGTTGTGTTGTGTTATAGCCTATTTATTTTCTAAGCCTATTTTTTATTTCATTAGATTGTTTATTTAATTCATATGCCGATAGGCTAAGGGCTATTAGCCCACACAGGCAGTAGTTTTATTGTTTCACATTTTGTTTTGCTTCAGCGATAGAACACTCACAACAGCAAGTTGCATATTTAGGCTATTGTTAGACATCTATTCTTTCAGCAAAACATCAGGCGTTCAACAGGCCTACATTTTCAATAAATAAATGAAGAAATGTAGATGAAAAACATCAATGTTCAATAAATGTTCAAGAGAAAAAAGGGGAACTGTACAGCTCATTTTCTATATTTGAGGTTAAAGGTCTGGTGCTGGCCTCGCTTTATCACATATAGTCCGTGGTTCTGGATGGGTTATTAGCACTTGCGAGTGTGTTCGGGTGAACAAACAGCTGAACTATCACTAATTCACTGATCAATTATCCCATCCCATCAATCATTCTATTAATTGGGATTATTCCATGAACATCCCATTCATAAGTGTTAGTTTTCATCACCCAGGAAATAAAAGTGTTGAGAGTAGCCATCCATGCACTGCTAATGCATTGGAAATGTGTCTGAGCTATTATGTTTTTCTACTAACGTTAAGAGTAAGATTCAGTTTGCTCATAGGGTTTGGGATAAATATGATGAGATCATCATACTTTACATATTTAGCAGACGCTCTTATCCAGAGCGATTTACAATAGTGAATGCATACATTTTCATAATTGTTCATCTTGGTCCCCCGTGGGTATTGAAAGCGCCATGCTCAGAGCCAGACGGGACTTTCTCAGCCGTAAAGGGCTCAAATACAAAGGTACCTCAATGCATCATATCATTGGATTTCTGATTACTCAGATCCAAATCCATAATTTTGGCAATTTCAAAACTGTTAAAAGGACCTAGCTAAGCACACTTCTGCATTCATGGCTCAGCAGGATTTATCACTGTCACGCCCTGATCTGTTTCACCTGTCCTTGTGATTGTCTCCACCCCCTCCAGGTGTCGCTTATTTTCCCTGGTGTATTTATCCCTGTGTTTCCTGTCTCTCTGTGCCAGTTTGTCTTGTATGTTCAAGTCAACCAGCGTGTTTTTCCCGTGCTCCTGCTTTTCTATTCTCTTTTACTAGTCCTCCCGGTTTTGACCTTTGCCTGTTTTTCTGGACCTTTCTGCCTGCCCTGACCTAGAGCCTGCCTGCCTGCCATTCAAATCAAAGTTTATTTGTCACGTGCGCCGAATACAACAGGTATAGATAGACCTTACAGTGAAATGCTTACTTACAGGCTCTAACCAATAGTGCAAAAAAGGTATTAGGTATTATGTACCTCTGGGACTCTGAACTGGTTTTGACCTTTTGCCTGTCCACAACCATTCTCTTGCCTCCCCCTTTTGGATTGTTAATAAACATCTTGGACTCTAATCATCTGCCTCCTATGTCTGCATCTGGGACTCACCTTGTTGTGCCCTTATAATCACACCCCTTTCGATGACGTTTTCATAGGACCTTGATCTCAAAGGGTGGAGAAATCAATACAATATCCATTAGCATCCAAGGCATTGTGAGTGAGAATCATTTCCTGGGCCTCACACTTTTTCTTATTCCTCCTAACTTATTTCCAGGGCAGATGGAGAGTGGAAAGACCTTGTAGCTAAGATGGATTTGAGAAATGATTTTGATCATTTATCCTCTATTAATCGTCTGAATCCTGCCTGGTTGAGTTTGGAAAAACTGATGTGTGTAATAGACAAGTCCGCTGTAAATTGAATTTGACACATCATGTTCACTTGGAGGATTATGAAATGAATATGTCCAAATAAACTTGTTTAATCAAGGAAAGTTTGGATTGGAGGAAATTCTCTAATCAATGGAATTTCACAGGTTTTAAAACCAATTTCCTATCACATAATTAGACTTGAGAAATTAAGCCAGTGTTCTTCTATGACAGTTTTGGCAATGCAGTAGAAAAGACCACAGCATTGCTCATCTTTCTAACTGAAATGAATTACAACTACAACAGATCTTTTGGATATTTTGCGGCTGCTTCGAATATTGCTGTTTAGCCTACGAACAAGAAGGGTGCCAAACCAACCTTGTAATGAGAATTTGTCGGTGAGTGGGTAACCCGCCTCTACCATCCGTTCTATTAGCCAACGTGCAATGGAAAATAAACTGGATGAGCTCCGTTCGAGACTATCCTATCAACGGGACATTAAAAGCTGTAATATTTTATATTTCACTTAGTCGTGCCTGAACAACGATACGGATAATATACAGTTGGCCGGGTTTTCCGTGCATCGGCAGGACAGAACAGCTACGCCGGGTAAGACGAGGGGTGGTGGTGTGTCAATAACAGCTGGTGTGCAATGTCTAATATTAAGGTCGTCTCGAGGTATTGCTCGCCTGAGGTAGAGTACCTCATGATAAGCTGTAGACCACACTGTCTACCAAGGGAGATTTCATCCATATTTTTCGTAGCCGTCTATTTACCACCATAAACTGACGCTGGGACTAAGACACCACTCAACAAGCTGTATAACGCCATAAGCAAACAAGAAAATGCACACCCAGAAAGGCTAGATCTGCCGCTTTCAAGAAGTGGGACTCTAATCTGCACGCTTATAAGAAATGCCCCCAAACAAACCATCAAACAGGCAAAGCGTCAATACAGGACTAAGATTGAATCCTACTACACCAGCTCTGACGCTCATTGGATGTGGCAGGGCTTGCAAACTATTACGGACTACAAAGGGAAACCCAGGCAAGAGCTGCCCAGTGACGTGAGTCTACCAGATGGCCTAAATGCCATTTATGCTCGCTTCGAGGCAAGCAACACTGAGGCATGCATGAGAGCACCATCTGTTTCGGACGACTGTGTGATCCCGCTCTCTGTAGCTGATGTGAGCAAGACCTTTAAACAGGTCAACATTCAAAAGCCGTGGAGCCTGGATCACCAGGACATGCACCCTGAGCATGCGCGGACCAACTGGCAAGGGTCTTCACTGACATTTTCAACCTCTCCCTGACCGAGTCTGTAATACCTACATGTTTTAAGCAGACCAACATAGTCCCTGTGCCCAAGAAAGCGAAGGTAACCTGCCTAAATGACTATCGCCCCGTAGCACTCACGTCGGTAGCCATGAAGTGCTTTGAAAGGCTGATCAACACCATCATCGCGGAAACCCTAGACCCACTCCAATTCGCATACTACCCCAACAGATCCACAGATGACACAATCTCAATTGCACTCCACACTGCCCTTTCCAGCCTGGACAAAAGGAACACCTATATGAGAATGCTGTTCATTGACCTCAGCTCAGCTTTCAACACCATAGTGCCCACAAAGCTCATCACTAGATAAGGATCCTGGGTCTAAACATCTCCCTCTGCAACTGGATCTTGGACTTCCTGACCGGTCCCCCCCCCATTTGTTCTTACACTGCTGATACTCGCTGTTTATTGTCTATGCTTAGACACTTTACCCCTACCTAGTACATATACAAATTACCTCAACTAACCTGTACCCCACACATTAACTCAGTACCGGTACCCACTGTATATAGCCTCTTTTATTGTGTTCCTTTTTTTAACTTTAGTTTATTTTGTAAATATTTTCTTAACTATATTTTCTTAAAACTGCATGGTTGGTTAAGGGCTTGTAAGTAAGCATTTCACGGTAAGGTCTACACCTCTTGTATTCTGCGCATGTGACAAATACTATTTGATTCGATTTGATTAAATCTACCAGTATGATAATAAATTATCCATTGTCTGACAGTAAACTATTGCCATGGGGACTTGATTGCTGGCTGGGCAAGTTACACATTCACTTGTGAAGCGGTATTTCAGTGAATTACGTATTCATCTTGATTGTCACACGAACACACATGCACGGAATGCACACACACATGCACACACTCACACACACACGCATCAGATGACATTTTAGAACAGCAATGCACCAAAACACCCTGCAGAAGTAACAGTGGAAAGGGACTATTTATTCAGCTCTAAAAGGGGTCATGTGATCTGGGGGCAGGTAATTATAGTGTTACGCTTAATTACATTAAGAACCTCTAGTTTGTCTTTTCATATTATCTCTTGGCAAAACAGAGAGATTTGATTATGTTAATAACCAGTTTTTGATGTCATAGTAATGCATGCTATGAGAATTCTCCATTGGAGAACCCGGGCTCGCTCGAACACAGCCCATGCAGGCAAAGTGCACATTCTTCAATGGTAACGTTATTGATCTAGGTGCTGTATAGTGAGCTACATGGCTTTTTCTTATTACTGCATCTTATTCATGCTTCTTGTGTAATGATGCCCACAAAGCATTTACTGCCATGCCCATTGAGATGATCTACCAGACAAGTCATAATGAAGATGGAGGGAAAATCTCTCAATAACGCTCAGACGAATGGCAGTGGAAACAGTTCAAGATGTTCAAGATATGGTCTTTGCTACATGGTTGATGTCCTGACACTGTGTCCACACTTGTCCTTTTCAAGTGTGGCCTTTGCATCGGTAATGATGGGAAAGCCATTTTGTCTTGCACTGTCTCCTTACAGTCTTCCTGTCCTCATATCCTTTTCTTGTTTCCGGGCCTTTCCTGCATTACCACTGACATGTGAAAAGGACTAGCCAGGTATCCACCACTTTACATTCATCTTCTAATTCTCCTCAGATAAACGATAATGAACTAATGGAGACATGGATATTTACAAAGACCAACTGGGCCACAGCCAAACAACTGTGTGCTATCCCTGCTCCTCCCTGGCTTCTCTCTGTCTCTATCCCACACAAAGGCATCCGGGCTCGCATGGAGCCAGAGCTGCTCAGCCAAGTGCTTCACGATTTATTCTTTGTTACAAATCTGCAACAGCTGGAGTGCTGTGGAATGCATGTACACTTTGTATATGTAACTTGGTGACAAGTCAGACTTAATCAAGCTCCAGTGTGCCTGCCTGGATAGGGTAAGCGCAGGAGAGAGAGTGGCATATGGGCTCTGAAGAGGGAACAGGCAGTGGGCAGGGAGACTCGGCTTGGCTCATGAGGATTAACATGCAGGCAGCAGACAGTGTGATAACCTGGTTCTTCCAGTTACCAGCCACAAACAGCAGACAGGCAGCAGACAGCAAGCTAACCACTAACCTCACATTTAGGCGGACAACAGACAGCAAGCTAACTGCTAACCTCACTTCCAGGCGGACAGCAGACACAGCAAGCTAACCGTTGGGCCTGGTGATTTAACTCACCAGCCATACAGAAAAGCTAATCGGCTAATGTACATCTACTATACGACACGAATGAGGATGTTGCTAAAAATGTTAAGTCCTTTTATGCTACAGTAGATATTCTACTATAGCATACAGATAAGGTATGAATATCTCAGGAGTTCTAATCATGTATTTCAACCATCTATTAGCTTCCACCTCTGAAACAGCCATGAGTACATGTATATTTGTGTTATAATGGGGCCTCTGGTCCTCACATGATACACAAAGCAGCGACAGACGATCATCCAGAATAGTACAATCTGCATAGAGTAACACACTCACTTATTCTACAGTATCTCAAACTGCTGGAAGGGTAATGCAGTGTAATGACCCTACATGGAGATAAACTGTACATGGCTACCACAGGGACCACATCCCCTGGCCGGGGTGGCTAGAAGCCCCACTACAGGGGCCACTCAGAGTGCTGGTGTTAATGACGAGGGTCCCTGGTCCTTGTCTGGGTCTGGGACAGTTGCAGAGGAACAGTTGCAGGTGAAGAGATAGAGGGTTGCACCATCTTCCTTGTTTATGGGGCAACAGGCTGATAGGTGGTGTCAAGGACAGTCAACATGACACGGCAAGGTCGCGATGCTAGGGTAACAGGGAGAGAGGGGCTGTGGTGCCGGTCTCGGCTGTGTTTGGTTTGTAGATAACAACCTCAGACAAGGCAAATAGAGTTTGCAGATACGTTCGGCGTCTGGTTGAATTTTGTTTGTAGAGGTCTGAAACTAACATTTTGTACCACTTTATATTGACATATATGCTTCTATAGGACACAAGGTTGTCACGAAGGGAATGGTATGTCATCGGAAGTGCCCTTGGATGTAGGCTTTCATATTCATCACATAGAACAAGGTAGTCATGGCTACGCAGTGTAATGGGACCTTTGGCAGAGGCCAACTCTTACAAAAGGAAGCATTCACCACTGGCCCTGGAACAACAAACAAAACCCACTTCAAAGAGATGAGTACAAAATCATTATGCATTAAAAAATCATCCTTCAACTTAAACCCCTTAACATAGAGCGAGGAAACGGGAGAGTAAATGATTATGCGAATGTGTGTGTGTGTGAGAAAACGTGTGTGTGTTTGTGTGTGTGAGAAAACGTGTGTGTGTGTTTGTGTGTTTGTGAGAAAGCCTGTATGTGTGTGTGTGTGCGTGCCTCTCGGATGTCGTGATGCATTATACTTTCTCTTCAGGAACACATGACAAGGTATTTACTGAGCCATCTGGTGAAATTGCCCAGCTAAATCTAGCTAGCGGACGTCCAATTGCTAAGGAAATGGATGCAGCTTTCTGAAACAGGCTGTTCTGTGTTGCACACCAGTCAGTGTTAGAGGACCTGTGCAGGTGTGTGTGTGTGCGTTTATCGGGTTCATTGGTCAGGAGGTGTACTCAGATGTGTTGCTGGGTGTTTGCACCTGAGAATTCTGGTTAAACCCTTTGGGATCTTCTATTTGGATTACTCTGGATATGTCTCGTTGTTTTCTTCAAGATGTATAGTATATGTATATTTTCTTCTGTAACTAAATGCTCTAATATTGTATCTCTGATTTAATCTTATCCTCTGCCTTTCACATTTGCCATATAACTGGCATGAGCACCTGTCCAATCCATCTCTTTTGAATTATGTAAATGCTCTCTAACGTTATCCCTACACCCAAAGTGCCATACCTTCATAATAAACCATAACTCTTTGTTGGATATTTTGCATGTATTTGTACAGGATGCCTGTATGGGTCCACCTAGAAATTGTCGATAGAGTTGGGATAAGATGCAAACCAGATTTCAGACTAACAAGGGCATCAGTCAATGGTTCATCCCTTCTTCTTCGTGACAGATTGTGCGTGTCAAAAGGCAGGTTCCTGTTATGTCACTGTTCTATTGCCTGTAAATTGGTTGTAGAGGTCACCGAGGCAGGGGGTCCTTGTCAGATCTCACGTCTGTATAGGTGCCTTACACAGGCCTGAGAAGTGACCACTGGCACACAAAAGAAACAAGGAGAATGAAACAGGGGATAATAGTTCAATAATTTTACTTGAAAAATATATATTTTTAGCAAGGAAGAGTGTCCAGAGTTGAGGCAACATTCAGAGGATGTAGCTTCGGGGCAGTGTATGACTTCTGGAGATAAGCTTTGTCATTTTTGGCCAAGTGTGTCCGTGTCTAGGAGACAAAAATAAAGGTCACAGCCGGGCACCCGATTGGTCATAAATCAACCGGGAAACATGGGACTTGGTGTCCTTTGGTCCTTCACTCTGTTGTCCAGGGCCTTGGCCCAGATTCAGGAGGATGATGAAATGACATCAAGCAAAGACACCTTTCAGCTGGTTTAGAGGGTGAAGTTCGGCTCTTAACGATATGGAGTTACATTGAGATTGTCATATATTTCTTTGTTGATGTACATTGAAATCTGCATCATTCAACAGTGCTTTCACATGTATTTAATATGTTATTAGTCCACCATTAAACCAACATTACACTAGTACAATGTCAATGCATTTACAGTTTGCTCATTTCTCTCATCTCCCATTGAAAACACCATGGTGAACTTAGATTAAAAAAACCTTGTCTGGCCAGAACAAAAGAGCGCTGGAGAGGAGGAACTTCTTCATTTCTCTCACAGAATACATTAGGGCTAAGTGGTATGGTTATTGCAGGGTCCGCATTTGGGTCGGACACCTGGGATTCTCCAGGCTTGTTTGATGTGGCCCTTTCAAGCACTCTGATCATCCTACTAAATTGCATCTAATGGACAGGGCCTGCCACTCGGAGAGACCCAGACAACCGGGGGACAATTTAGCCACGCGCACACACCTGGCCTTTGTAGTTCACCGAGACATTGGCGCGTTACTCCCCCAGTGCTCCAACAGCAGTCTGCAGAGCCCCAGACAGAGCAGAGCCACAGCGGTGGCTGCCATTTAGGCTCTGAATAAACCCAGATGCTATTACCCAGGAGACCTGAGTGTGCTTGCCTACTCTGCCCAAACAATGGGTTGCCAGGGGGGAGGTTGTGGTTGTGTTGGGTAGTGGGGGAAGTGTGTGTGTGTGTGTGTGGGGGGGGGGGGGGGGGGGGGGGACTAATGCATCAGTGCACCTGTCCATTCAATGTCATCCCTTCATGTGGTGGGAGGGGTGCCATCTATGCCAGGGTGTTAGCCCGTAGCTAGCTAGCACTGCTCATGAATAGGATTACTAGAGTCTATTTGAACAGTGACTGCTGAAACCTCCCTCCATATGTTTAAATGGTCAACTTTAGTAAATAGTTAAACATATCATGTTTTATAAAAGATCCAATGTTGCTGTGGTTGTAGGCTTAATGAAGCGACTTGCTTTTATATCACAAAACGTTAATGATAGCTTAGAGTTGCAGGGGATTGCATTTGTTGGACTGTGTTGGCCTTGGAAGCTAGGCCTAATTAAAATGTTACTACACTGTTGTTGGACCCTCTCTGTGACGTTTAGTTTAACTGAAAATACCTGGTTGGTAAGAGCTTCTTTTCAATTTAGAAGACTTGAAGAAAATGACCTTCCAAAGAGAAATAAATGGTGCTTTAGCTTTGCAAGGAAATTCAGATTTCACAGGAATAAACAGACAGTTGGTCACTGAATTTCTGTATCAAGTTTTATTGGAAGCTTTTCTTGTTCAGCATTGGGTAGGTAACAGAACAGTTTGATAATAACCGTCTGGTGTGTTGGCTATGGACTAAGCACATATGAACACCTCTATGCCCTGCATCTGATGTGGGAGGGACTAGGAATGGGAATTCTGCAAACACACCGGGAGATGTTTATATTTCAACTGGGAGGACAATGACAGCTCCCATGGTGCCAGTGGATCTACTGAGCAGGTGGTCTGAGTGGGATACAACATGCTCTCCCTCCCGTTCTCACTCACCCCATCTTACTCATCCTTTTCATGTTCATCGCTTTTCTTACCTTCTTTTTGCATATTGTGTATATACTTTATGAATCATAGATTGATGTATGCAAATCGGGGTGAGAATATGCTGCATTTGCTTCCGATGACATTATCATTCATTACATAGAGAGTCAAAGTACAACAGTATAATGCCAATGAATGTAAGGAATATAACTATTTCATTTGTACACCTTTTTGGGGATTTATTGCTGCTCTTGGCTTATATTATTTGTCAAAAAAAGACATAATAATAATAATAATAATATGTGGTGGAGCACTGTGTGGATGAGGTCAATGCATGGAGTGAATGTCCATGTAATACATACCTATACAGGCGAACAGACGGTATCCTCCCCAGATCAGTTCCCATCTTGAGGTGACCAAGTATCATTGATGGAGGAGAGAACCAGGGAGGCCCACACACCTACACTAATGTAAAAGACGTGTCTCCCCATCCCTACAAGACAAATGGATCGTCTCCCTGAATAAACCATTAAAGGAACTGTCCTCTCAGGTAACAGGACCTTCACTCCATGACATGAGTCACATGACCCCACAGGCCATCCGAATGCCATCACTGCATGAATGGTTCCGTTTAAATGTTTGTCACACTAGCCACATGTTCTTTGTAGGGATCCATTGTGATACTGAGTCCAACTGTACTGATATAATACAGTAATACAGTGAACTGAAGTCCCCCTCAGTTATTTTGGAAGTACAGTTGACTCCTGATGTATTTACATTTTATTGAACCTTTATTTAAATAGGCAAGACAATTAAGAACACATTCTTCTTACCGAACCACGTGATCTTTGCTTTGGAGAGGTTCAGAACAAGATTAAGGGCAGAGAAAGCTTGTTGGACATTAAGAAAGCTTTGTTGGAGAGCGTTTTGCACAAAATCCAGGCAGGGGCCAGCTGAGTATAAGTGCATCATCTGCCTATAAATATATGAGATAGCTTTCTACTGCCTGAGCTATGTTGTTGATGTAAATTGAGAAGAGTGTGGGCCCTAGGATCGAGCCTTGGGGTACTCCCTTGGTGACAGGCAGTGACTTAGACAGCAGATGTTCTGACTTTACACACTGCACTCTTTGACAGAGGTAGTTAGCAAACCAGGCCAAAGACCACTCAGAATAAATACTCCTTAGCTGACCCACAAGAATGGGAGAATGCAGAACTTACTAACTTAATAAAATAAAATAACTTAATAAAATAACATGTTTGACTTGGAACTTGGACTGCACTGTACTGAAATAGTTTGCACTTACCACAATGTGACTCATCAGGATTTGACTGTATAGGAATCCTGGTCCTGAATAATGTATAGGATAGTGTTCATTGCATGGGAGTACCCTCCATTCATTGTGTTTCAATGTCTGACCTACAGTATACAGTGCATTCAAAAAGTAATCAGACCCCTTCACTTTTTCCTAATTTTGTTACATTACAGCCTTATTCTAAAATGGATTAAATAAAAATGTTCTACACACAATAACCCATAATGACTAAGCAAAAAAAGGTTTAAGACATTTTTGTTAGTTTATTAAAAATAAAAACAGAAATACCTTATTTATATAAGTATTCAGACCCTTTGCTATGAGACTTGAAATAGAGCTCAGGGGCATCCTATTTCCATTGATCATCCTTGAGATGTTTCTACAACTTGATTGGAGTCCACTTGTGGTAAATTCAATTGACTGGACATGATTTGGTAAGGCATACACCTGTATGTAAGGTTGACAGTGCATGTCAGAGCAAAAAGGTCCAAGGAATTGTCCGTAGAGCTCAGAGACAGGATTGTGTCAAGGCACAGATCTGGGGAAGGGTACCAAAACATTTCTGCAGCATTTATGGTCCCCAGGAACACAGTGGCCTCCATCATTCTTAAATGGAAGATGTTTGGAACCACCAAGACTCTTCCTAGAGCTGGCCGCCTGGCCAAACTAAGCAATCGTGGGAGAAGGGCCTTGGTCAGGGAGGTGACCAAGAACCCAATGGTCACTCTGACCGAGCTCCAGAGTTCCTCTGTAGAGATGGGAGAACCTTCCAGAAGGACAACCATCTCTGCAGCACTCCAACTATCAGGCCTTTATGGTAGAGTGGCCAGACAGAAGCCACTCCTCAGTAAAAGGCACATGACAGCCTGCTTGAAGTTTGCCAAAAGGCACTTAAAGACTCTCAGACCATAAGAAACAAGATTCTCTGGTCTGATGAACCCAATATTGCACTCTTTGGCCTGAATGCCAAGTGTCACGTCTGGAGGAAACCTGGCATCATCCCTATGAAGAAGCATGGTGGTGGCAGCGTCGTGCTGGGGATGTTTTTCAGCGGCAGGGACTGGGAGACTAGTCAGGATCGAGGGAAAGATGAGCGGAGCAAAGAACAGAGATCCTTGATGAAAACCTGCTCCAGAGTGTTCGGGACCTCAAACTTGGGCAAAGGTTCACCTTCCAACAGGACAATGACCCTAAGCACACAGACAAGACAATGGAGGAGTGGCTTCAGGACAAGTCTCTGAATGTCCTTTAGGGGCCCAGCCAGAACCCGATCTAACATCTCTGGAGACATCTGAAAATACCTGTGCAGCGACACTCCCCATCCAACCTGACAAACCTTGAGAGGATCTGCAGAGTAGAATGGGAGAAACTCCCCAAATACAGGTGTGCCAATCTAATAGCGTCATACCCAAGAAGACTCTAGTCTGTAATCACTGCCAATGGTGCTTCAACAAATTACTGAGTAAAGGGTCTGAATACTTATGTAAATGTAATAAAATTATTTTTATAATTGCGCAAACATTTCTAAAAACAATGTTTTGCTTTGTCATTATGGGGTATTGTGTGTAGATTGAAGGATTTAAAAAAATCTATTTTAGAATAAGTCTGTAACATAACAAAATGTGGAAAAAGGGGTCTGAATTCTTTCCAATTCCACTGTATGTCAGTTCAGCCTGTTATTAGTTTATATGTAATTTGGGGTACTTTTGCAAAAATATATTTTTTTAGATATGTGTGGTTAGCCTGATAAGACATGGGTAAGATATCATTCCATTCAGAGGATCATATTGTGTACAGTGTCATAGTCCTTTACAGTAGTAGCTAGGTGTCCCCTTCCCACAGTGGATGACACTGCACATCTAATACCTACACAGGGACTCTGTCCTCACCCCCCTGAGAGAACACACCAGACACCAAAGCCATCCAGTGCAGAGTTTCACTGTACAGGGTCCTACCTCGTGTCTATAAATCTATGTTATAAATTCAACCGACTTTGTTATGGATTTTCTTGACTTGAAAGTATGTTGCTGTCAGTGTAGTATATTGTTCTAAGATTTCAAACTCAATTCAATCAAACCTTATTGGTTGTCAACAAAAAGTCACAGTAAAGTGCAGAGGGTATGAGACTCCCCGCTCTGCTAAAACCATTGATAACTGCATGCCGTTTTCAAGGGGCTGTTAAATAAATGTTAAATATTTGGTTGTAATATCGTCAGCTGTTGAAAAGCATAGTCAAAACTAGAAATGTCAGATTATTTCATGCAAAACAATTTTGCACATTCAGCTCTATCATCAGAGTTACTCAGCAAGTTACTGCTTTTCATGATCAGCAAACATCACCTGATCATGTATTTGCAGATACATGAGGGTAGCTTCACATTATCTCTCGATATTGGCCACCATTAATTGGATATTTGATGGATATAAAATGTAAGTGAACTGTACCTTAAAAGTATGGCTATATTTGCTTGCCATCTATAGTGGTGATGACCTTAGTCCGACTGACATCTTTACCAGGACGAGGACATGTCGATGTCAAACTCTTTACAAAAGCCTAATCTCTGATGAAGCAAGCCTAAATGACATATGTTGTTTGCTTAGCTAGCTAGCTTCAAGCCAATTGGATAGGCTCTAAAATGAAAAGATCAGTTGATGTTTACTGGTCATGTAAGCATACAATTACTTGCTGTATAACTGATAATAGAGCTAAATGTGGAATAATCTGAAATGTGTAGTTCTGACTATGTTCTTCAACAGGTGATGAACAACAACTAAATAGTTTGCATTTATTTAACTATCTCGTAAAAAAGGCACATAGTTATCAATGGTTTAGCGGAGTTCGGGGTCAGCCAAATCGAATGCTCTGCACCGTGACGTTTGATCGATGACAACCTATTGAAAAATGTCCACAATATGGTTATTCTCATATTTTCCCTTTCTTTCTTAAAAGTAGAATCCCCTCAAAGATGAATGCTTCCTGTCGTCAGAATGGAAGTTTCCACGGTATTTAATCGAAAAAAAACAAGAACCTGTAATGGGGTGCGTGCTGGTGGCAGGGAAGTCAGGCGCAGGAGAATGAAATTGGAACTTGAAACTCCGAAAACCAACATTTACAAAATAAAGAAAGTGGATACAAAACCCGTCGCACACCATAACATACAAAGTACCAATACATACAACGAACACTCACCGTCAAGGACATGAGGGGATACAGAGGGTTAAATACACATAATGTAATTGATGGGATTGGAACCAGGTGTGATGGAAGACAAGACAAAACCAATGGAAAATGAAAAATGGATCAGTGATGGCTAGAAGATCGGTGACGTCGACCGCCAAACACCGCTCGAACAAGGAGAGGGGCCGACTTTGGCAGAAGTCGTGACAGTACCCCCCCCCCCCGACGCGCGGCTCCAGTTGCGCGTCGACACCGACCTCGGGGACCACACGGAGGGCGAGGTGCAGGGCGATCCGGATGGAGATGGCAGAACTCTCGCAGCATAGAAGGATCCAACACGTCCTCCACCGGAACCCATCATCTCTCCTCCGGACCATACCCCTCCCAGTCCATGAGGTACTTAAAGCCCCTAGCCCGATGTCTCGAATCCAGTATGGAACGAACAGAGCACGCCGGGGCCCCCTTGATGTCCATCGAGGAACCTCCCGCACCTCAGACTCCTGGAGCGGGCCAACCACCACCGGCCTGAGGAGAGACACATGGAACCAGGGGTTAATACGGTAATCGGGGGGAAGCTGTAACCTATAACATACCTCGTTCACTCTCTTCAGGACTTTAAATGGCCCCACAAACAGCGGACCTAGCCGACAGGGCAGGCGGAGGGGCAGGTTTCGGGTCGAGAGTCAGACCCGGTCTTCCGGGGGCGAACACGCGGGCCTCACTGCGGTGATGGTCTGCGCCAACTTTCTGGCGCAGCACGTCATGCTGAAGGTGGACATGGGCGGCGTCCCATGTCTCCTCTGCGTGCCGGAACCAGTCATCCACCACAGGAGCCTCAGTCTGAATCTGATACCCCAAAACACACTGGAAGGGAGAGAGGTTAGTTGAGGAGTGGGGGAGCGAATTCTAGGTCATCTCTGCCCAGGGCACGAATGCTGGCCACTCTCCCGGCCGGTCCTGGCAATAAGATCTCAGAAACCTACCCACATCCTGGTTAACTCTCTCCACCTGCTCATTACTCTGGGGGTGAAAACCTGAGGTAAGGCTGACCGAGATCCCCCGACATTCCATGAATGCCTTCCAGACACTCGACGTGAACTGGGGGGAACCGATCACTATATCCTCAGGCACCCCGTAGTGCCGGAAGACGTGATTAAACAGGGCCTCCGCAGTCTGTAGGGCCGTAGGGAGACCGGGCAAAGGGAGGAGACGACAGGACTTCGGAAAATGATCCACAACGACCAGGATTGTGGTGTTACCGTGTGAAGGTGGAAGATCGGTTAGGAAATCCACTGACAGGCGCGACCATGGCCGTTGTGGAACAGGTAAGGTTTGTAGCTTACCTCTGGGCAAGTGCCTAGGAGCTTTACACTGGGCGCACACCGAGAAGGAGGAAACATAAATCCTCACATCCTTAGCCAATGTGGGCCACCAGTACTTCCCACTAAGAAGGATGACCAGGAGAGGGTGACGTGTGGGCCCAATTGGTCAGCCGGTCGCGGACAGCAGATGGAACGTTTTGTGTCATACAGCCGGGACAATGTATCTGCCTTAACGTTCTGGGAGCCTGGTCTGTAAGAAAGGGTAAACACAAAACAGGTGAAAAATATGGCCCACCTTGCCTGGCGAGGGTTCAGTCTCCTCGCCGCCTGTATGTACTCCAGATTGCAGTGGTCAGTCCAGATGAGAAAAGGGTGTTTAGCCCCCTCAAGCCAATGTCTCCACGCCTTCAAGGCCTTGACGACAGCCAACAACTCCCGGTCCCCCACATCATAGTTTCACTCCGCCGGGCTGAGCTTCTTCGAGCAGAAGGCACAAGGGCGGAGCTTCGGTGGCGTACCCTAGCGCTGAGAGAGCACAGCTCCTATCCCAGCCTCGGACGCGTCCACCTCCACTATGAACGCCAAAGAGGGATCCGGATGGGTCAGCACGGGAGCCGAGGTAAACAAAGCCCTCAGGTGACTAAAAGCCCTGTCCGCATCAGCTGTCCACTGCAAGCACACCGGACCCTCCTTCAGCAGTGAAGTAGTAGGAGCCACTACCTGACCAAAACCCTGGATAAACCTCCGGGAGTAGTTGGCAAACCCTAAGAATCGCTGCACCTCCTTTACCGTGGTGGGAGTCGGCCAATTACGTGGCTGAAATGCGGTCACTCTCCATCTCCACCCCTGACGTGGAAATGCGATACCCTAGGGAGGAGACGGACTGTTGGAAGAACAGGCATTTCTCAGCCTTGACATACAGGTCATGCTCCAACAGGCGACCAAGCACTCTGCGCACCAGGGACACATGCTAGGCGCGTGTAGTGGAGTATATCAAAATGTCATCAATATACACCACTACACCTTGCCCGTGCAGGTCCATGAAAATCTTGTCTACAAAGGCTTGGAAGACTGATGGCGCATTCATCAACCCTTACGGCATGACGAGGTGCTCATAGTGCCCAGAGGTGGTACTGAAAGCCGTCTTCTCCTCGTCTCCCTCTCGGATACGCACCAGGTTGTAAGCGCTCCTGAGATCTAGTTTGGTGAAGAAGCGCGCCCCGTGCATTGACTCTATCGCTGTGGCTATGAACGGTAGCGGGTAACTATACAGTGATCTGATTCAGACCCTGATAGTCAATACATGGGCGCAGTGATGGCTAGAAGATTGGTGACGTTGACCGCCGAACACCGCTCGAACAAGGAGATGGGCCGACTTCGGTAGAAGTCGTGACAGAACCCAACCCATGGTGAATAAAGATGAGTTACTATTGATAATAACAGTTTGCGTGATGGCCTTGTCATGCATTATGTATTACTGTAAATCAGCCAAGGGATTATTTAGGCAATAAGGTACGAGGGGGTGTGGTATATTGCCAATATACCACGACTAAGGGCTGTTCTTATGCCTGGATTCAGCCCTTTGCAGTGGTATATTTGCCATATACCACAAACCCCCGAGGTGCCTTATTGCTATTATAAACTGGTTACTCACATAATTAGAAGAGTAAAAATTATTGTTTTGTCATACTCGTGGTATACGGTCTGATAAACCACATCTTTCAGCCAATCAGCATTGATGTAGTTTATTGACACACAAATGCAGTACAAGCAAAGAGGATAACATTTCCACCACTGTATCTTAACTGTATTAAAAAGGATTCTGCGGTACATTATAATCTTAGACAATTTTTACATTCCCCTTTCCCTGCATGTCAGTGAGATTTCCATTAGCCCCAGGCAAAAAAACTGTCAGACAGTTTTAAATATGCAAATATTCCAGATATTAGGGGCTTAGATTGAATAATGATGCACACAGATGAGCTGATCGGGTTTACCCTCTAAACACAAATACTGCGTTTGTAAATTATGTTGGAGTGTGCCACTGTCTCTCCATAAAAAAAGACAAATATAATTGCCCCGTCTAGTTTGCTTAATAAAAGGAATTTAATGTAGGGCATTTACTTCTACTTTTTACTTTTACTCAAAAATCACAATTTGGTATTATTTCCACCACTGTACTTAAGTACATTTTAAACAGTATACTTTTAGACTTTTACTCAAGAAGTATTTTACTAGGTGACATTTACGGCGGCAGGGTAGCCTAGTGGTTAGAGAGTTGGACTAGGAACTGGAAGGTTGCAAGTGCAAACCCCCGAGCTGACAATCTGTCGTTCTGCCCCTGAACAGGCAGTTAACCCACTGTTCCTAGGCTGTCATTGAAAATAAGAATTTGTTCTTAACTGACTTGCCTGGTTAAATGAAGGTAAAATGTAATTACTTTAATCATTTTCTATTGAAGTAACTTAAAGTAAAGTATGAAAGGCTTTACTGGTGCTTTTCCATGCCGTCCCTAGGAGGGGTGCGTCACTTGAGTGGGTTGAGTCACTGATCTTCCTGTCTGGGTTGGAACCCTGACCTGTTCACCGGACATGCTACCTGTCCCAGACCTGCTGTTTTCAACTCTCTAGAGACAGCAGGAGTGGAAGAGATACTCTTAATGATCGGCTATGAAAAGCCAACTGACATTTACTCCCGAGGTACTGACTTGTTGCACCCTCGACACCTACTGTGATTATAATTATTTGACCATGCTTGTCATTTATGAACAGTTGAACATCTTGGCCATGTTCTGTTATAATCTCCACCCGGCACAGCCAGAAGAGGACTGGCCACCCCTCATAGCCTGGTTCCTCTCTAAGTTTCTTCCTAGGTTTTGGCCTTTCTAGGGAGTTTTTCCTAGCCACCGTGCTTCTACACCTGCATTGCTTGCTGTTTGGGGTTTTAGGCTGGGTTTCTGTACAGCACTTTGAGATATCAGCTGAGGTAAGAAGGACTATATAAATACATTTGATTTGATTTGATTTAATACTTTTTCCACCACAGTAAAATAGTTTAGCGAGGCAATCTTTCAAAATAATATTTTTTTCTAAGTCTTAGACAGGTGAGAGAATTAATCTGTCTGTAAATGCTTTGATATATTAAT
This sequence comes from Oncorhynchus mykiss, assembly GCF_057628025.1. Taxonomy (NCBI): domain Eukaryota; kingdom Metazoa; phylum Chordata; class Actinopteri; order Salmoniformes; family Salmonidae; genus Oncorhynchus; species Oncorhynchus mykiss. The sequence continues at coordinate 62,511,133 of NC_143040.1, forward strand.
CTGCTCGTCATTGGCAACAGGGATAGGAGACTTGTATTGTTTATGTGTTGTTTGGTTTAAGTCATAAATGTAGATGAATAAATTGTACAGTTTACCAATAATTAATTCTATATTGTTATAGATTTTTTAAGTGTATCTGGGTATGTGTGTGTGCACGCACCTGTGTTTACAGTATAAGGGTGTTTTAAGCCCACATCTTCCGATGCTGTCACAGTGCTTTGTGAGCCAGTGTAAAAAGGAATTCCTGTTTCCTCTCCAATCAAGCGAGCCCAGCCCTGAGTTCTAGGAAACCCGCTCTGATTACACCACACCATCCACCAGAGCTAACCATGACAAGGACAAAAGATCATATTGTGAAATAACACTACTACTCTTACCATGTTCCATGTGAATTGACAGAGTGGAAACTGTGGAAAAGTGTACAGAGGACGTGATGATAAATGCGTGGAAGTAGTTTATATTTTATTTCACAATGTTGCAGTGTTGGTACATCAGGGACTGTGAAACTGTGTGTGTGCTCATGCATGTTTATGTGTGTGTGTGCGCGTGCATATGCGAGTTTAGGATGGAAGAACGTGGGCCTCCATCCATTTGGCATCGCCTAGCACCACCGGGACAGCGGCTGTGCCTGTATGCACATGTTTGTGTTATTGTGTGATTGCCCACACACGTATGCTTGTGTGCCATGATAATTGTGTGAATTGAGCTGTAAGGGGAGCTGCCCACTGACCAGTGTCGGATGGCCACGCTCTGGCAGGTATGGGATGCTGAGATGCTGGGCTGGGTTGGGTTGGGTTGGGCAGGGCTGGGCAGGGATGGGCTGGGCAGGCTATGGTACAGATAGACAGGACACAGCTGTGGGAACAGGCCCACCATTATCCAACACTGGCTATTGATTTACACTGTGGGGTGTTTCCTGTCTGGCTGGGGCCTCATTTGCACAGAGTGCATTTGCATGACTAGGGCTACGTCCCAAGTGGCACCCTAGCACCCTATTCCATATATAGTGCACTACTTTTGACCATGGGCCCTGGTCAAAAGTAGTGCACTATGTAGGAAATAGGTTGCGATTTTGGACACTGCGATCGATGGCCAGAGGTGTTCCGTGCCCCAGCTTTAATGGGTCCCTTCTTCGATCAGTGGGGACCGCCTCCCTGCACCACTGGGAGACTAGGCTGCGTTTCCTCTAATTATAGACTATGTTAATGGACAAGGACCCATAAAGAATATCTCTGGCACTAATATAATTACTTTAAAATGGAATCAGATAGTGTGAATAGGATGTGAAAAATGGTGTCGGTTTTAATTTTGCCGCCACTGGGAATGTGTTATGTATTTTTTGTTGTTGTTACAGTAATAGTGAGGTTTTATTTTTAAAGAATCTGGATAAAAGGAAAGCAGAATAATATATTGAGTCTATGTTCATATTTTCCTTCTTGTCACTGAAACCTTAGGATGCTTAGGATAGAAGTGAAGCAGTGTTCACCACTTTGACACCGCTGTGGCTAGCAAATTATTGAACAATCTTTATATGAATCACTTGATGTAATTGACTGTGGCAACAATGGAGAAGCTAGGTGAATTTACTATATGTGTTTTCTCATCTGCTCATATTGAGTAAAAGCTAAATGTATGACCAGGGATGGACAATTTCCAATTATTATTATTTTTATTTCGGGGTGGTGGGCGTGGCGAGGGGGGTCTCAGTCCAGGTCTCAACTTAATGTTGTGAGGTAGAATAGTAGAATACACAAGGTGCAGTTTTTTGGTTGTGCATCAACAGTTTTGATATCTCAGTCACTGATAGTTACTCAATTAGCCCATGTCAGCTAAAATTTTTTTGAATGTTAAGTTAGTCTAGCAGCCAGCTACTGTATCTACACTTGAAGTAATCAAGGCCGAATTACCACCCAGGGCGCCCCGATAGAGTTTGTTAGTCACTCTCACTCAGATATGATATTTAAAACTGTAAACATTTCTCTTCATCCTATGGCAAAATGTGTAGAATTGCAGGGTTCAGCTGTAAAACTGCACATTTTCCTCTCTGCCCCATGGCAAAATGTGTAGAATTGCAGGGTTCAGCTGTAAAACTGCACATTTTCCTCTCTGCCCCATGGCAAAATGTGTAGAATTGCACAAAATTAACTCTAAAACTGTGGCCCCTCATGATGAGTTCAGATTTTTTGTGGCCCCCACCCCCAAAGTTGCCCATCCCTGACAGACAGTACATGAACTCATAATGTATCCACAACTGAAATAATCAAACAAATAAACAAGCAACTGTAATGTCAGGATGACAATATAATATATTCTATGCATATGGTCCTGTGTATTTCTGCAGATGAATAATGCAGTAGTTATAGCCTTTGTTTACTCCCAAATGTTCATGTTCTTCAGTGCTGCATGTTCACACCACAAACAGTCCAACTGAAATGCACAGTCAATACTGTATGGTGTACAACAGAGAGGGAACAGAAGGAGGAGAACAGAAAGAGTTCTCCCTCTCCTTCTCTTTTTGTTATCTCGCCGTATCCTCAGTAAATACCGCTAAAACAGGAGAGACGTTTATGAATAATAACATCCCCTAATCCCTCCAGGAAAAGGTTTATCTCACAATCCAGACATTGTCAATCTGAAATATGGGGACCCTGAGTAAATGTCCTGGTAACCCTGACAATATGTGACTCCCACCCTCACAATATCCTTAAGAGCAGCTGTTGACGGCGTTTGTTGTTGTCAATATTAGGGATTGTCTTTACACACCGTTTCTAATATATAAAGTGTCTCTCTAAACATTGCCTCAGAGCTAGAGGACACTCATTTACATCTATTTAAGGGAAGGAATTTTATCTTGGCCAGTGTGTTTCTAATTAGGAAATTATAGTAACTACGGCTAAAAATAAAACCTGGGATTCTGAGGGCTGAAAAGCACAATCAGGGGCTTACTGTATTGTTTTGGTGGATCACTATAAACACCCACACATGGTCATACAGACACACACACACACACACACACACACACACACACACACACACACACACACACGCACGCACGCACGCACACACCCTTTCCCTCTCTCTGCCACAGCGTTTGTACGTGAAAAGTAAAAACGACCCTAATGTGCTAAGTGCTGATATGTGCATGTCAGCCTCGCTCTCTGCTCTCCCATTGCCCTCTGTCCATCCTTTCTGTCTTTCACTTTCCACTCTCTGTCCGTCTGTTCGGCAGGGACCGTTTGGAGAGGGCCTGCTAAAAGCCAGGGAGTGGGGGTTCAGGGAGTGGTGGGCGAGGGTCCTCGGGCTCTTAGTCCACTCTGGGCTCTAAATGGAGCCCAACACATGATGGACACCAGATGTTCCCCAGATTACACGCAGCATGGAGTGACCTCCCCTCAGCCTCAGCGTCTCTCCCTGGGCTCAACATGCTCAAAGTTTCAATCCTCTTTTCCCCTCTTTTCCTTTTTCTTCCTCTCAAATCCAGGCAGACAGGAAGAGGAGGACTGCAATCTCCTATCGCAATGTGTTCAAATCACAGCCCATAGCAACACAACGTGGAGATGGGAATTCATGTGAATGTTAACATTTGGAGATACACAACCAACTGACAATTTTGGTTATTCATTGGCATGTCATCAAAGGTAACATAGAAGTCGTCAAATTAACTGGATTGTCCCAAAATCACAAGATAATCCCTGTTACAATAAATGTTTTGGTTTTACCACACAAGTAGTCCGTAATCCCTGCCTTTTGTGCATGTCTGTGCCTGGTAAAAAATCTCGGTAAGAGATACAGGCTGTGAGAGGCAGGGATTAGGGACTACTTGTGTGGTAAAACCAATGTATTTATTGTAACAGGGATCCCTTTCCCAGATTACCAATCTGACTCTCCAAGGACCAATAGTGCCACTGTACCGTCCCCTGCGCTACCCTTCTCCCTGGCACCAGGCACCATTATCAGTGACTGGCCTGGATGTGTCAGTTCTACAGTTCTATCGCTCTGCCAACATACCGCTCTACAATTCTACCGTTCTGCCATAGACACTAGCTGTGGTCGAATACTCATACTAACCTCACTAACTGTACTATTTGTGATGTGAACTGAGTGTATACTATGCTTATTGGTCATAGTATGGATATAGTTAGTATGCCAAAAGTTCCCGGATGTCATACTAAATTCTCCAAAATACGAAGTATACAAGCAGAGGACAGTATTTCTGTATTTTTAGGGCCCATAATGCAATTTTTCAGAAAATGGGTGTGGCTTCACCACGTTTTCAGAAAATGTCGGACAATATGCAGCCGAAGTCTGACGAGAGCGAACACAAATGCATTGAACTAACTAATGACAAATATGATGAAAATGTTGAGCAATGTAATAAAGTAATGACTTTTTAAATAAGTTACGTTACACATTATGTTGGCTGACAATTTGTTAGCTACGCTATCCTTACAAACCGCATAGCATTACAGCAGTATGTACCGCCATGTTAGTTAGTTACCTAACGTTAGGCAGTATATTAACTATCTGCTATCTAACTAACTAACCAACATTTAGTGATTATTCACATCATTCTTAGCTAGGTGGTATAGTTGTTGTGCGTTTCAATGGACATTGTTCATTCTGGCTATCTACTCTGATTTCAGAGCACTCTTCAAAGATGCGTTGAATATTGCCGGTGTCAGTAAATGTCGGTAAAAAAAAAGCAAAATAAAATGTTGACAGCAGCCGGGGGCATTGCCTGAATTTTGGGTCCCCATGAAAAAAAAACCTACCGGGCCCCTAACATAGAAATCAGAATGTTTCAGATTAAAATAACATACTGAACAATGTGTGTTATTAAATGTACTAACTATAAGCTTCTGCTGTTTTATACTACAATTGTGCATATTCTAGTTTCCATCCTTTGGCTATATTAACAGTATTGCAAACGTTTTCGGTTCTGAACAAAAACTGTCTGTGTCATGAGATTTTTATGATTCTTTATTATAAATAACTACACAATTGGTGACTTATCTTTTTATATATGCTATTGTAGTCAGTTTTAATGAAGAAATGACCAATAATACATGTTTCAGATTAAATAATTTATTACCAATTCTTATAAACATACCCCCCCAAAAAAAATCTGAACTAGTGGACTGCAGGCATCTATGGGTTCCTACAGAAAACAAGCATCTGTGAAACTGAAACTGTACTGTAGTGTCAAGACATTATGTGGGCATTCGTGAGTAAGTTCAACAGGAGATAAATCATAGCAGAAAATACTCTGAAACAGTATTTTGCTCATCCCCCGGCAGGCTTTGGTAGAACAGGTTAAGGCATTTGTTCCCTGTAAACAATACTCAGAGGTTACACTGCACCAAGAGCCCAGCTTCGAGCCTTCTTGCTTATAATGTCTATAAAGTTACATTTTCTAGCTAACTGGTTTTCCTTTGAAAGGATGGCAAGGCTGTTCAACCTGTCTTGGCACACTGTAGATCTTAGATAGTTATTTTATAAGTTTCCGTTTACTGAAGTCACATTCACCTCCAGTAACTGTTACAGGCATTGTACAAAATATTTGCAGTGCAATGCACACCTCTCCAGAAATGCTCTGTAGCTGCATCTTGTGGATGGCATTTAGGATCTCTGCAGGAGAAAGACCATCTGAAAAGGGGCACCATATATCATCTTTAGATGTTGCACTTCCTTTTCAAATCCATCTGTGACATCTTTGGAGTACTTGTTTCTCAATTTGTGGCAAGATACACAAATGTGGTTTTCGGTCATTTCCTAAATGTAAGTATTGGTGAAAACTCCTCGCATATAGCTGAAATCGTGTGGAACCGCATGTACAAATGACTGATTAGACAATCCAGAGCCACATAAAACACTGTTTTGCGAAAGCCAGTGTCTGACTTCTGTTCATCTGCTATGTCATCTTCAGTCTCATCAAGGAAATGCGGCTCCTCTGTTCACTGTGAAACTGAGTAGTACCACCCATTTCATTTGCCACCATGGAGGCTTCTGCCAGAAGAGTGTCCCACTGATTACACAGAGCCTGTATTTCTTCCTGTAGTGCCTTAATGTCCAGTGTCCAGAGAAATGTTTCCTGACTGAAGAATTAGGCTTCTATTCTCAATACGCTGCAAAACTTTTACCCAAAAAGTGAGCAGGAAGATTGCCTTGAAAGACATGAAGTAGCTTTTCAGAGCTTTTGCCTCAGATTTGGCTGTGTTTGTCAGGCTGCAGTTAGCAAGAAGCATGTCTTGGGCCTTGATGATAGACGGGACATGAGTTGCTACTGGTCGAACCACAGCAATATGTGCACTCCATCGTGTGTCTGAAAGGCAGTTAAGACAGCAGCTAGTCTTTTCCTTGAGAATGGCCCATCGCTCTGGGCTTGCACTGAACCGTTTGTAAAGACGATTCACACTTCTGGGTACAACTGAGCTGCATGTACACCCACAAGGTGAGTGTGTGACCAGTGAATTATTTTGCAGTATGTGTGCTTGAACTCCCTTCACTTTCCCTGACATATTTGCACCATTATCATAGCCTTGACCACGGCAATCTGCCATGTCAATACCATGCCCTTCCAATGCACTCAAAATCATTTCAGAAATTTCACTGCCTGTCTTTCTAGCAAAGTCTTTAATTTCAAGAAAACATTCAATTATTTCCCATTCACCTGTTCCCTGAACTTTATCTTTGTGTACATATCTCACCAAAAATACATTTTGCTCAGCATGGGAAATGTCTGGAGTTGAATCACATATAACCGAGTAATAGATTGCATCTTCTCTGTCATAAAGTATTGTTTTCAAAAACCCTTTGACCACATATTCCTATGATCTCGTTTTGGCTCTCAGGGCTGAGGTACTGAGTCAGCCGTGCTCCTTTCTTTTTGTCCCTGACTTTCTGTAAGTGCTCATGTAATAGCGGGTCATAATTTGACAACAGTTCCAGTAAGCCTAGGTAATGTCCATTTTGCACATCATCAAGATTGAGTGATTTCCCCCAGAATGGCAGATTCCTAGATGCATTTCCAGTAACAGTTCTTGTGAGACACATCATCCTCATGCTCTGGTAGGTTGTCATCCAATATTTCACTGATGATATCTTATAGCCATCCTTATTCATGAGAAAAAAAGCACATGGAATGGAAAATAATGCCTTTACACTCTTACTATAAAGAAGCCTGTCTCTCTGCACCTTTTCTCTTCCACCTGCTGACTTACTGCACTGTAAATAGTTGGGGAATGGCTTGCCTTCTGAGTCTGGGGGCATGATTTTACACATTTCTGTCTCCTCACCACACCTGTTGGCTAGACTACGAACAACAGCTTCTCTTTCATGGTCTTGCACTTTCTATGGCCACAGTGCTGGATCATGTAAAACCTCATCTTCCTCACTTCAAATCTGTCCATACTCTTCCTTTCCCTTATTTCTTGCTTGTTCAATCTCTTCTGTCACTCCTTCACTGGCACTGCTGCTACTCCTTAACTCCTCTTCCTCCTCCCTGCTCTCCTCTGCATCAGTCTGTCTGACAGCTTTCTGCTGAGATTCTGCCAACCTGGAGCTCTCTAGGCACTAGGAAGTTAATAAACAAAGGGAATTTATTTTCGGTTTAATGTTCGCTCCTACGAAGGTTACCATACTAAAAATCTACTACTGAAACAAAAAACGTTTTAATAGTATACATATCAAATAGAATATGTATTCAAGTGTGTGTAAGTCATCATGTGCCTAACTTTACAATTTAAAAATGGTTATGTTGCTGCTGCTACAAAACAACTGCCTCACCTCCAAGGTCCGCTGTTTCAACTTCAAGTAGTAGGCACACGTTGGGATCTTTGTCTACAGCAGTGGTAGTAGTAGTACCATCTACAGTATGGATAGCTAGGCAACATGTTAGGTTTTAATTTTAGTCTAGCTAGCTAACAAATATCACACAAATATTGTGGAATACAGTTATAATAATATCTAAATAATAGCTCATTAGCTAGCCATAGCTGGTAGTGGTAGCTCATCATCATCATGTCAATAATAAGTGAGTCCACCTGTAGTTAGCAAGCTATAAAGCTAGCTATATTGGCTAGCTAGTCTATTCAGTTCGGCAGGCCTTCAACACTAACTCAAATCAAATCAATGTGTATTTGTCACGTGCGCCGAATACAACAGGTGTAGGTAGACCTTACAGTGAAATGCTTACTTACAGGCTCTAACCAATAGTGCAAAAAAGGTATTAGGTGAACAATAGGTAAGTAAAGAAATTAAAACAACAGTAAAAAGACAGGCTATATGCAGTAGCGAGGCTATAAAAGTAGCAAGGCTACATACAGACACCGGTTAGTCAGGCTGATTGAGGTAGAATGTACATGTAGATATGATAAAAGTGACTAGGCATATATGATGAACAGAGAGTAGCGGTAGCGTAAAAGAGGGGTTGGTGGACGGTGGGTGGTGGGACACGATGCAGATAGCCCGGTTAGCCAATGTGTGGGCGCACTGGTTGGTCGGCCCAATTGAGATAGTATGTACATGAATGTAGTTAAAATAACTATGCATATAAGATAAACAGAGAGTAGCAGCAGCGTAAAAAGAGGGGGTTGGGGGGGGGGACACAATGCAAAAAGTCCGGGTAGGACTACCTGTTCAGAAGTCTTATGGCTTGGAGGTAAAAACTGCTGAGAAGCCATTTTGTTCTAGACTTGGCACTCCGGCCAAGCGGTAGAAGAGAAAACCGTCTATGACTGGGGTGGCTGGAGTCTTTAACAATTTTTAGGGCCTGCCTCTGACACCGCCTGGTGTAGAGGTCTTGGATGGCAGGCAGCTTAGCCCCAGTGATGTACTGGGCCGTATGCACTACCCTCTGTAGTGCCTTGCGGTCAGAGGCCGAGCAATTGCCGTACCAGACAGTGATGCAACCATGCTCTCGATGTTGCAGCTGTAGAACCTTTTGAGGATCTCAGGACCCATGCCAAATCTTTGTAGTTTCCTGAGGGGGAATACGCTTTGTCGTGCCCTCTTCATGACTATCAGACCACCCCCCCCCCCACCTCATCTTACTGGAGTGTGCTGCTCTATCTTGCCGGTGCAGCGTATATCCCGCTAGCTGAATATCCATGTTGTCATTCCGCCACGATTCCGTGAAACATAGGATATTGCAGTTGTTGATGTCCTGTTGGTAGAATGTTCGTGATCGTACCTCGTCTAGTTTATTGTCCAATGACTCCACGTTGGCGAGTAGTATTGACGGTAACGGCAGCTGTCCCACCCGCCTCTTCCGGGTCCTGACCAGGCATCCGGCTCTTTGTCCTTTGTACCTGCGTCGCTTCCTCTTGCAAATAACAGGGATGTTTGCCCTGTCGGGTGTTTGGAGAATGTCCTGTGCATCTTGCTTGTTTCAATTTGGTTCACGTCCGCACTCTGGCTGGGCCACTTAAGGACATTTTTTTTTTTTTTTTTTTTTTTTTTTTTTACCTTTATTTAACCAGGCAAGTCAGTTAAGAACAAATTCTTATTTTCAATGACGGCCTGGGAACAGTGGGTTAACTGCCTGTTCAGGGGCAGAACGACAGATTTGTACCTTGTCAGCTCGGGGGTTTGAGACTTGTCCTGAAGCCACTCCTGCATTGTCTTGGCTGTGTGCTTAGGGTCGTTGTTTTGTTGGATTACTTAGGATCGGGCCTCTAGAGCAGGTTTTCATCAAGGATCTCTCTGTACTTTTCTCCGTTAATCTTTCCCTGGATCCTGACTCGTCTCCTAGTCTCTGTTCCTGAAAAACACCCCCACAGCATGATGCTGCCACCACCATGCTTCACCATAGCAATAGTGCCAGGTTTCCTCCAGATGTGACGCTTGGCATTCAAGCCAAAGAGTTCAGTCTTGGTTTCATCTGACCAGAGAATGTTGTTTCTCATGGTCTGAGAGTCCTTTAGGTGTCTTTGCCCAAACTCCAAGCGGGCTGTCATGTGCCTTTTACTGAGGAGTGGCTTTTGTCTTGCCACTCTATCATAAAGTTCTGATTGGTGGAGTGCTGCAGAGATGGTTGTCCTTCTGGAAGGTTCTCCCATCTCCTCACAGGAACTCTGGAGCTCTGTCAGAGTAACCATCTGGTTCTTGAAGGATGGAGGCCATTGTGTTCTTGGGGACCTTCAATGCTGCAGAATTATTTTGGTACGCTTCCCCAGATCTGTGCCTCGACACAATCATGTCTCAGAGCTCTATGGACAAATCCATCGACCTCTTGGCTTGGTTTTTGATCTGACATGCACTGTCAACTGTGGGACTTTATATAGACAGGTGTGTGCCTTATAAATCATATCCAGTCAATTGAATTTGCCACTGGTGGACTCCAATTAAGTTTTAGAATCATCTCTAGGATGATCAATGGAAACAGGATGCATCTGAGCTCAATTTCAAGTGTTAAAGCAAAGGGTCTGAATACTTATGTAAGTAAGGTATTTCTGTTTAGCTTTTTAAAATCTGCTTTAGTTCTGTCATTATGGGGTATTGTGTGTAGTTTGATGAGGAAAATGTGTAATTTAATCAATTTTAGAATAAGGCTGTAACGTAACACAATGTGGAAAAAGTCAAGGGGTCTGAATTTTTTCCGAATACATTGTACCTTCAGATGTACATATACTGTATATTCTCACATGGTACTGTTCTGTACCTTTCTTTTAGGGTACATGTATGGATAATCTAACATAGTGGTTCATTTTTGCTCCCAATATTTTAATATAAAGGAAAAATCATAGGAAGCGTGGGTTAGTGGGGGCTTTTGGTTAGTTTAGTGGAAGAATTGCCCTAGTTTGAAGTTTGAGCATGTCTTCTGCCAGTTCAGTCTTTATAAAAGCTCACATAAGAGCCTGTGTCAATAAAGAGCTGTAATTAATATTGTAGCAACCTTAAAAGTTAGGTTAAGCTAAAATCCAAACTATCCCAAGTGGTTTCATACATTGGAACTGTGCTGAACAAAAATATAAAAGCAACATGCAACAATTTCAAAGATTATACTGAGCAACAGTTCATAAGGAAATCGGTCAATTTAAATAAATAAATTAGGCCCGAATCTATGGATTTCACATGACTGGGAACACAGATATGCAACTGTTTTGCGTCATACCGCGCAACATCTCCTTCGCATTGAGTTGATCAGGCTGTTGATTATAGCCTGTCAAATATTGTCGCACTCCTCTTCAATGGCTGTGCAAAGTTGCTGGATATTGGTGGGAACTGAAACACGCTGTCTTACACGTCAATCCAGAGCATCCCAAACGTGCTTAATGGGTGACATGTCTGCTGAGTATGGAGGCCATGGAAGAACTGGGACATTTTCAGCTCCCAGGATTTGTGTACAGATCCTTGTGACATGGAGCCGTGCATTATTGGCACGACAATGGGATGAACGGCATGACAATGGGCCTCAGGATCTCGTCACGGAATCTCTGTGAATTCAAATTGCCATCAATAAGATGCAATTGTGTTCGCCCACATGAAGCCATACACATAGCCTGTGGTTGTGAGACGTTGGAGGTGGCTTATGGAAGAGAAATGGATATTCAATTCTCAATGCATGGCATTGTGTTGTGTGACAAAACGGCACATTTTGGAGTGACCTTAAATTGCACAAGGTGCACCTGTGTAATGATCATGCTGTTTAATCAGCTTATTGATATGCCACACCTGTCAGGTAGATGGATTATTTTGACAAAGGAGAAATGCTCACTGACAGGGATGTAAAAAATGTGTGCATGAACCTTTTAAGAAATAAGATTTTGTCTGTATGGAACATTTCTGGGATATTTTATTTCAGCTCATGAAACATGGGACCAACACTTTACATGTTGTGTTTATATTTTTGTTTGGTAGAGTTAGGTCGAGTTTTACTTCTCCACCTCTCTCTCCCTGCAGTCTAGAATTGGAAAGCTGCAAAAAATGTGTCACATAACTCGTGACAGTTCTTTATATATTGCTAGCTCTGCTACATTGTCACTCCAAGAGCTATTGACAAATCCCCAAATTGTGGACAAATTCTTTGTTTTATTGAAAGCTTTGAGGTTTTGAGTCAGCAAATGTGTACTTTTAGTTGTAAAACTATTGCAATTATTTTATTTATTTATTTATTTTGTGTCATTAATTTATGTGATCTACTGCAACATCAGCGGAAATAGGTATACCAGTCGGCCACATAAAATAATGCGCTTTCAATAAAACTAAGAATTTGTCCACAATTTGCCAATAACTACTCTGTAACGCTCGGCAAAAAAATGTATGTAAGGCCCTTATTCACATTCACAGATGCAATTTCTTTTCGGGGGAGAAGTGAAGACAGTAGACCAGTGTTACAGATTAGTTATACGAAGTAAACAATAACCTACAAACATGTCTGAAGACGAAATACGTGTGAGTGATGAAGAAAACTACTGAAGGGACGCGGATATGTTTATAATCTGCAATAAATGTAATTTTGTTGTTAGGATAGTCATAGACACTATCGACTGGGGGGGTTACGAATGTACAATAGACCAGACTACACTAAAAAGTGAGTAGGCCCGATCCTAAGTAATACAATGCAACAACACCTTTCATTTTTATTCTGTCTATTCTGCAATGTAAAATGACACAAAAACTGTACATTATAATGTAATGCGCTGAGATGGCGCCGGAGCAGAAGGCAGACGTTTTACGCGCACCCAACCGACTGTGTTTTTTTGTTAGTTTATCACATTTTTTTACCCCTTTTTGTACATAATGTTGCCGCTACCGTCTCTTTTAACCGAAAATCAGGACTGCTATTAATCACCATGGACTAGCAGAATCTTTTTTCTTCTTTCACGTCTCTGATGAGCCCGAGACGGAGGATATATGGCTCCCTCGGGAACCGGCCCGACCCCAGTGATCTGCATGAAGAGGAGAAAGAGAGGTCGGAGAGCAGGCTGCCTTCTGAGAAGTTGGAGGCGATTGAATAAACCCCCACTCCTCTCAATTCTGCTCTCAATTCTGCGCCTGTGCCCAAGAACACTAAGGTAACCTGCCTAAATGACTACCGACCTGTAGCACGCACATCAATAGCCATGAAGTGCTTTGAAAGGCTGGTCATGGCTCACAACAACACCATCATCCCAGAAACCCTAGACCCACTCCAATTTGCATACCACCCCAACAAATCAAACAGATGATCTATTGCACTCCACACTGCCCTTTCCCACCTGGACAAAAGGAACACCTATGTGTTCTATTCATAGAATTCTATTAATTGACTAGAGCTCAGCGTTCAACACCATAGTGCCCTCAAAGCTCATCAATAATCTAAGGACTCTGGGGTTAAACACCTCCCTCTGCAACTGGATCCTGGACTTCCTGACAGGCCGCCCCCAGGTGGTAAAGAGTAGGTAACAACATATCCGCCATGCTGATCCTCAACACAGGGGCACCTCATTGTTGCATGCTCAGCCCCCTCCTGTACTCCCAGTTCACTCATGACTGCAAAGCCAGGCACGACTCCAACACCATCATTCAATTTGACACAACAGTGGTAGGCATGATCACCAACAACAATGAGACAGCCTATAGGGAGGAGGTCAGAGACCTGGCCGTGTGGTGCCTGGACAACAACCTCTCCCTGAACGTGATCAAGACAAAGGAGATAATTGTGGACTACAGGAAAAAGAAGACCGAGCACGTCCCCATTCTCATCGACGGGGCTGCAGTGGAGCAGGTTGAGATCTTCAAGTTCCTTGGTGTCCACATAACCAACAAACTAACATGGTCCAAGCACACCATGACAGTTGTGAAGCGGGCACGACAAAACCTATTCCCCCTCAGGAGACTGAAAAGATTTGGCATGGGTCCTCAGATCCTCAAAAGGTTCTACAGCTGCACCATCAAGAGCATTACTGCCTGGTATGGCAACTGCTCGGCCTCCGATCGCAAGGCACTACAGATGGTAGTGTAAATGGCCCAGTACATCACTGGGGCAAAGCTTCAACCATCCAGGACCTCTATACCAGGCGGTCATTCGAGCCACCTTAGTCATAGACTGTTCTCTCTGCTACCACACGGCAAGCGGTACCGGACCGCCAATTCTAGGTCCAAGAGGCATCTAAACAGCTTCCACCCCCAAGCCATAAGACTCTTGAACATCTATTCAAATTGCTACCCAGACTATTTGCATTGCCCCCCCTTCCCTCTCCACACCACTGGCACTCTCTGTTGTCGTCTATGCATAGTCACTTTAAATTAACTCTACTTACATGTACATACTACCTCAACTAACCCGGTTTCCCCGCACATTGACTCTGTCCCGGCACCCACCTGTATATATTGTTATTTTTTACTGCTGCTCTTTAATTGTTACTTTTATCTCTTATTCTTACAGTATTTTTTGAAACTGCACTGTTGATTGGGGGCTCGTAAGTAAGCATTTCACTGTAAGGTGACCTCTTCTATTCGGCGCATGTGACTAATACAATTTGATTTGATAAGGTGACACAATTACTGTCTATTATCTCCTAAACATATGCTAACCGGTAGAGAGCCTAGGCTACAACACAATAAGATCAAATCGAACTGCAATGGTTAGACTACACAACTCTGCACGCTTGCTTTGACGGGTTCCAAAGCACCAACGTATTTTAGCATGGCACCAGATCCAGCCCATGGGGTCACAGAATGAACAGCTGTGTCTGAGCTTTCCACAGTGTTTTGTTCCCACTATTTCTGATTGTATATCTCTTTCATTGTCATCGTCGATAAAGTGCTTACGACACACATGCAGATTTGCAAGATTGTCTGTAGGAGTGTTTGCATCGTATTTCCTGTTACAGCTACTAGCCTGTATATCTCTGTATCTTTCAACGGGAAACAGTGAATTGTTGTGCCTTTTCCCTAGATTTTTTATAATAAAGTGCAGCCAGAGACCCAACACAAGCTTGCTCTTGTTAGCATCTATTTGGATTTACACTTTTCAGAACTAACTTTTGCACAAGCTCCTTTCCCCCCCCAATAAAACTTGCATATGTGACAAGCTCCAAATAAAGGCATTGAGGTCACAAAGTTTGCCCCAGTGGATTGCAAATGCGCAGTTGTGACCCATCTCCGCTGTTGTCAGCCACATCAAACAATGATATACAATAATCGCAACCGTTTTAGGTGGGACAGTGCTAATTTCCTGACTCAAAACCGATAGTACTTTTGATCAAAATTTGGCCGTACACTTCAATAAAACAAAGAAACTGTCCATATTCACAGATTTCTCAATTGCTCTTTGACTGACAACAAAGCACAGGTAGAAGTGCCCAAAGACAAGGACCTCTATACCAGGCGGTCATTCCAGCCACCCTAGTCATAGACAAGTCAAATTACCCCGTTTTTGCAGCTTTGCAGTTCTAGACCACAGGGAGAGAAAGGGGAAAAGTCAAATTCCACCTAACCACATGGTTGTTGGAACCAATAATTTGTACTCATCAGACCAAAGGACAGATTTCCACCGGTCTAATGTCCATTCCTCATGTTTCTTGGCCCAATCAAATCTGTTCTTCTTATTGGTGTCCTCTAGTAGGGGTTTCTTTCCAGCAATTCGACCATAAAGGCCTGATTCACGCAGTCTATTCTGAACAGTTGATGTTGAGATGTGTCTGTTACTTGAGCTCTGTGAAGCATTTATTTGGGCTGAAATTTCTGAGGCTGGTAACTCTAATGAACTCATCCTCTGCAGCAGAGGTAACTCTGGGTATTACTTTCCTGTGGCGGTCCTCATGAGAGCCAGTTTCATCATAGCGCTTGATGTTTTTTGTGACTGCACTTGAAGACATTTAGAATATTCTTGAAAGTTTCCTGTTTGACTGACCTTCATGTCTTAAAGTAATGTTGGACTGTGGTTTCTCTTTGCTTATTTGAGCTGTTCTTGCCATAATATGGGCTTGGTGTTTTACCAAATAGGGCTATCTTCTGCATACCATCCCTACCTTGTCACAACACAACTGATTGGCTGGAACGCAATAAGAAGGAAAGAAATTCTACAAATGAATGTTTAACTAGGCACACCTGCTAATTTAAATGTATTCAAGGTGACTACCCCATGAAGCTGGTTGAGAGAATTCCAAGAGTGTGCAAAGCTGTCATCAAGGCAAAGGGTGTCTACTTAGAAGAATCTAAAATATAACAGATATTTTGATTTGTTTAACACTTTTTTGGTTACTAAATAATTCCATATGTGTTGTTTAATAGTTTTGATGTCTTCAATATTATTCTTCAATCTAGAAAATAGTAAAAATAAAGAAAAACCCTTGACTGGTACTGTATATATGAAAAGTCCAGATAATGAAAACGTTCTAGAGTGCACTCATCTCAGTAGGTTCATCGTTACTGTCAGTGCGCACAGGTTTCCATAAGCCACAGCCTCGGCTTGGGTCTCTAATCCCCCCCCCCCCGAATGATGAAGCCAAAGGCCTACAATAAAAATGTGGAATAATGACACAGCTACAGTATGTAAGCTTCACTGTGGAAAAGAGGGGGAAATACTTGTCATGTTGACATGATTTTGTGTTTGCTAACTGGTTTCACATTTGTCTTCAAAACAATTGTCATTAATGCTTAAAATCCCCTTATCCAAACATATGACTCATTTACCTAGGTCTTATCAATAGCTCTTATCAATGTATAAATTACAATGCCTTTTTTTGTTTTCGACGGTGTGGTCAGAATCAGTGTCACACAAACATTCAGACCCACCAGGCAGACAGACTGAACAGGCCTCCCAATCAGCAGACAGCTCCAGATAGACACTTGAGGGACACGTTGGCTTGTGTTTGACAGCAGACATCCCGGTTAGCAGCCGACCTTTACAGAGCTGTTGCAGACTGGGGAAGCATCATTTGACAGCTCCACTTCTCCAGTTTTGGACCCATTGGCAAATTCCTTCAACAAGGGCCTGATAAACGTTTGACATTCAAAAGTTTGTGTCGTGAGGATAAGGACATGGCAGGTGGCTACTTTTAAAAAGGAGCTGTGCTTTTAACACGACTAACATAGCCAGACACAGACGCACAGTCCCACAGAAAGAGTATTTGACTCTACTCCTGTCACTATGCACCACATCCTATCAGTATCTTGGCTCAAGACAACACTAGCAGGTTGCTATCAGGGAAGAACAGAACGAGAAAAGAAGAGAAGTAACGATGGAGTTGAAGGAGTCTTCATTAGTCTGAGCTACCCCCCCCCCCCCCCCCCCCCCCAACTGTCTAGTCCCTGCTCCTGTGTCTGGAAACAGTCCATTAGTTCAGTGCTCCAAGGTAAACATGTTTACTCAGCGGTGATGGGTTGCCAGTGTGGTTCCTCGGGTCTCCTGGCGGAGCTCAGGGGGTTTCATTAGGCCCAAGGAGGGGGTAGAGGGGGCAAGGGGGAGGAAATTAATGTGCCATTCAGGATGATTTCTTTCTTTCCCATCAACATGATCATAAACAGGCCTAGAGGGGAAGAGATTATTTACAAACACAAAGAAAAGAGAGAGAGGGAGAAAGAAACAAAAGGAAAGAGAGAGAGAGAGAGAGAGAGAGAGAGAGAGAAACAGGAAGAAAACATCACCAAAGGCTCCCAAGTGCCTAAAATATCTTCCTTTTGGTGAAATGTTCTAGGTGTGACTGTGTTAAGGCTGGAAGTGTTGGAATTGGTTTCCATCAAAAGGTTTTTCTGTCATTAAGGATGGGGATGGGAGTGTTTTCTGCAAACATCACTAAATCATCATCATGCTGTCTTTCTCAGCTCCACTCGTATTGCACATGTTAAACCAGACAACGGTGTTGTCTCACTCACAGCTTGGTGCACGATTCAAACTGTATTGTCTTTTCATTCAGCACCAGTCCACTCTTGTGGTAATTATGTTACTCGCAGATTGGGATAATTTCACCGACCTGGGTCACTCAGTAAGTTACTCCTACACCTGCCATCTTGGATACACCAACCACAGCTCCATAGCAACACATAACACTCGCTCTCTAAACACATCTCACTTCTGACTGGGTCGTCTCCGACAGGACCGTCACTCCAGTGTGAGATACTGGATGTTCTGTGACGTGAGCTGTGTTTCAACCACCTGGGGGAAAATAACACATTTCCTCATTGTATTTGCACACACAACTGTAGTCTGTAATATCTGCCAGTCCTATGAATAGAGTCCTTTCTGCTGCGGTGGGTGACCTTACCCTGTGGAGCAGGTGTTAGGATCTGATAACATCATCTCTGAGAGTACAGGTGTGAGCACACACAGGAGTTACACACATGCACGCTCACATGTGCACACACACAGATGCACACGCACGAGTACATACACGTATGCATACACACACATACGCACGCGAGTACACACACACAAATTTGATATCATACTGTCCAGTGCTGATACATGATGTACTAATATACAATCATTACAGATATAAGATAAGAAGTAACTTAGCGCACAAACAAGGGTATGGTGTAATTCAAGTTGATGGTAGTTCCCACGACAATCTGATACCTGATACCCAAAAACTAACCAGGGATGGGAGACCTCATATTTATATGAATGGTGTGGCTATTGAACAAGTTGAGGAGACTAAATTACTTGGCATTACCTTAGATTGTAAACTGTCATGGTCAAAACATATAGATTTAGTGGTTGTAAAGATGGGGAGAGGTCTGTCTGTAATAAAGAGATGCTCGGCTTTTTTGACACCACACTCTACAAAGCACGTCCTACAGGCTCTAGTTTTGTCTTATCTTGATTATTGTCCAGTCGTATGGTCCAGTGCGGCAAGGGAAGGCCTAGTTAAGCTGCAGCTGGCAGAGAACAGAGCGGCACATTTTGTCTCTTTATTGTAATCAGAGAGCTGATATAAATACTATGCCTGACAGTCTCTCTTGGTTTAGGAGAGACTGAGTGAATCAAGTCTTATTTTTATAAGAAACATTAATGTGTTGAAATTCCCAAATTGTTTGCATAGTCAACTTACACACAGCTCTGACACAGACACTTATCCTACCAGACATGCCACCAATGGTATTTTCATAGTCCCCGAATCCAGAACAAATTCAAGAAAATGTACAGTATTATATAGAGCCCTTATTGCATGGAACTTCCTTCCATCTCATATTACTCAAATAAACAATAAACCTTTTTCAAAAAACAGATTAAGCAACACCTCACGGCACAACCCCTCTCCCCCATTTGACCTAGATAGTTTGAGTGTATGCATTGATATTTAGGCTACGTGTGCCTTTTTAAAAATATATGTAGTTCTGTCCTTGAGCTGTTCTTGCCTAATGATGTTCTGTATTATGTCATTCTGTATTATGTTTCATGTTTTGTGTGGACCTCAGGAAGAGTAGCTGCTGCTTTTGCAATGGCTAATGGGATCCTAATAAAATAGCAAATACCAAATATCTCTGTCACAGCTTTGTGTCCTAAACCATAAAGGACGGTTATTTTGACTAAAGGCACCGTAATGATATCGATGTGGCTCCATATGAAGTGCAATAGTCTGTGCTTCATTTCTGACTCAGTGGCAGCATCCTAAGGTCGGTGACGTCATCCCCATAGGGACAATGATACTTGAGACATGGTGGGAGCTGCTCTGCTGTGTGATCCATATTCACCCTGGGTACAAAGACAGAACATTGTGTAATAATGATCAGCTGAAAGTAATGTTACTGCTCACTACCAAATGACTGGTTTTATGTTCACTGACCCATCTATGAAAATGCTGGCTCACTGCATTGATGATGATCATGGTGACAGTGGTTATCATGTATGATAATTATTAGAATGATGATGATGTGGATGGTGAGGAGGAGGAGGATCACTTGTCTTACTCACTCAATGCATCATTAGTGTCTGCACTAGCAACTGTGGTGATATTGCAGATCATCACAAAAAACTATTTTGTACTCATCCTGCATTGCTTGATCTGGCCTCAGGGCCAGATATTTGGCTATCTAACGAGGGTTTGTCTTTGCTCTCTCCTACCTTGTAATGTAGTGTTCTGTACTGCAGAGGTCTGAAGATGAATGCTGCAGCCAACACAGCTCACCACACGGGGCAGAGCAGGTCACACAGGCAAGCAGCCGACCCTTGGACAGGGAGAGGACGGGACGGAAAATACCAGGACAGTCTGGAAACAGCACTACAACACTAAAGTCAGGGGCCAGAGAAAAGGAAAGGAAAAGGAGATACATAGTCAGTTGCACAACTGAATACATACAACCAAAACGTGTCTTCCACATTTAACTCAACCCCTCTGAATCAGAGAGGTGCGGGGAGCTGCCTTAATCGACATCCACGTCATTGGGGTTAGGGGCACAGGGCTAGGGACTAGGGTCTAGGATTTAGGGACTAGATCTAGGGGCTAGAGGATATGGCAAGGGGATAGGTCTTGGGGCTAGGGGATAGGTTCTAGGGAACAGGTCTAGGGTATATGCTTCTACACCTGCATTGCTTGCTGTTTGGGGTTTTAGGCTGGGTTTCTGTACAGCACTTTGAGATATAAGCTGATGTACGAAGGGCTATATAAATACATTTGATTTTATTTGATTTTATTATATAGGAGCCAGGGCATGGGAGTTTGTCTCCTGGTGCCAGGGAGCCACATAGGAGCTAGTAGCTATTTACTGTCAATAAGGGGAATGAAATTAGGTTTATATCATATCCAAAGGATCCTTGAGTTAGCACACTGTACGTGTTGATCAGTAATTGTTACTCTCTTAGGCTGTTGTGTCTTTGATGAATGGATTTATTTTCCCATTTACAATGTAGCAGATAGCCGTGGTTGAATATGATTTATAGAGAATAAACATGAGATGGACAATTAGGTTTTATTATAGATGTGTTGTCAATGTGTTTCCCACTCTTATCTATAAGCCCATATGCAAATAAACATATGTTAATCGAAATGAAGTCGTTATTTGAATAACGTGTTTACTCTCTTTAACATAAAGATGATTTACATCGCTCTATTATTTTATTGGTTGGCCGCAAAATAGGCATGTTAGCGTCTGTTGTCATGAATCTTGATCTGGAGACAGCTCTTCAGAGTGGTCACTAGCTGGCACAGCCTCAAAGTCAGAAAATCGGATTGCAGCTACTGTATATCCTGCAGTCAATGACCAAAAGCGCCCTCTTTGGCCTCATGGGTGAAATGTTATTCATATTTTTCATAATTTCACAATTCATACATCCTTTTATGCTTTGTAACAACGGAAATCCAGTGTTTCTATGTCAAACAGTTTTTTAAAAATATTTCAGTCTTCTGTGATGTATATAAAGTGTAATATTGGCATGTAAACTCAAAGTTGAATACATTTCAACTCTATATCTGACATGGTACAGGTTTCTTCTTTTTTTAAGCCCATAACCATGTGTATGAGGTGTATACTTTGGATGCAAAGTAGAGTTGCTGAAGACTACCAAGAAACACTCAGTGTGATCCTGATTTAGCCCACTGCAGTAAAATGTTAAACCTAACCCTAACCTTAACCCTAACTTCCACCTGCCCCCCCCCCCCCCCCCCCCATCCCTCTTTTTTCCGCTGCTGCTACTCTCTGTTTATCATATATGCACAGTCACTTTAACTACATTCATGTACATACTACCTCAATTTGGCAGACCAACCAACCAGTGCTCCCGCACATTGGCTAACCGGGCTATCTGCATTCTGTCCCACCACCCGCAAACCCCTCTTTTACGCTACTGCTACTCTCTGTTCATCATATATGCATAGTCACTTTAACCATATCTACATGTACATACTACCTCAATCAGCCTGACTAACCGGTGTCTGTATGTAGCCTAGCTACTTTTATAGCCTCGCTACTGTGTATAGCCTGTCTTTTTACAGTTGTTTTATTTCTTTACCTACCTATTGTTCACCTAATACCTTTTTTGCACTATTGGTTAGAGCCTGTAAGTAAGCATTTCACTGTAAGGTCTACCTACACCTGTTGTATTTGGCGCACGTGACAAATACACTTAGATTTGATTTGATTTCATCTTAAATTAAGACCAATAATTTAATGAATTTTTACAATATAGACAATTTTACCTTTGCAGCTTGTCCATCTAGTAGAAATCGCTCAGTTGTTCCTCCAGTACAATCTGAAAAAAATCAACCAGAGCAAAATAAATGTTTGTCTTATTTGATTTACACCCCTATTGTTGACATGGTTGTCTGGGTTGGCGCCCCCCCCCCCCCCCCCCCCCCCCCCCTTGGGTTCGTGCCATGGCGGAGATCTTTGTGGACTGTACTCGGCCTTGTCTCAGGATGGTAAATTGATGGTTGAAGATATCCCTCTAGTTGTGTGGGGGCTGTGCTTTGGCAAAGTGGGTGGGGTTATATCCTGCCTGTTTGGCCCTGTCCGGGGAAATCGTCGGACGGGGCCACACTGTACTGCTGCAGTAGTTTATGTGTCGGGGGGCTAGGGTCAGTCTGTTATATCTGTATTTCTCCTGTCTTATCCTGTCTTATCCGGTGTCCTGTGTGAATTTAAGTATGCTCTCTCAAATTCTCTCTCTTTCTCTCTTTTCCTCTCTTTCTTTCTCTCTTTCTCTCTCTCTCTTTCTTTCTTTCTTTCTTTTTTTCTCTCTCTCGGAGGATCTGAGCCCTAGGACCATGCCTCAGGACTACCTAGCCTGATGACTCCTTGCTGTCCCCAGTCCACCTGGCCGTGCTGCTGCTCCAGTTTCAACTGTTCTGCCTGCGGCTATGGAACCCTGACCTGTTCACCGGACGTGCTACCTGTCCCAGACCTGCTGTTATCAACTCTCTAGAGACAGCAGGAGCAGTAGAGATACTCTGAATGATCGGCTATGAAAAACCAACGGACATTTACTTCTGAGGTGCTGACCTGTTGCACCCTTGACAACCACTGTGATTATTATTATTTGACCCTGCTGGTCATCTATGAACATTTGAACATCTTGGCCATGTTCTGTTATAATCTCCATCCAGCACAGCCAGAAGAGGACTGGCCACCACTCATAGTCTGGTTCCTCTCTAGGTTTCTTCCTAGGTTCTGGCCTTTCAAGGTAGTTTTTCCTAGCCACCGTGCTTCTACACCTGCATTGCTTGCTGTTTGGGGTTCTAGCCTGGGTTTATGTACAGCACTTTGTGAATTCAGCTGATGTAAGAAGGGCTTTATAAATAAATTTGATTGATTAATTGTCATATTTTCAATGCAACAGTAGCTGAGTTCTCACGACTCCACTATGATGTTTTTGCCTGTCAAATAGGATTCATAATTGACCTACAGTAGGGCATACTGTATCACGTCTGTAGACGGAGGAAGAAAAGTCAAGAATCACATTTAAACCACAACAATATGTCTGTGTGTGTGTGTCTATGTGTGTGTGTATGTCTGTGTGTGTTTCCTTACTCATAAGGCCAATGTCAGCTGCCAAGGACTCCATACGTATCCTCTGCACCATCAAGTGGAGAGAAAAAGTACAGCATTGACTTCATCATCCTCCTTCTTGTGTTTTTTCTTTGGCATTAGAGCCATGTATAGAAATATCTCAGGAAAAAAGGACTTAACCATACAGTGATGCTTAGAATGAAATACTAGGCTTTTGATAAGCCATAAGGACACAATGTGAGTATTCATGATAGCGGCCTAGTGAATCCCAAGGTCATGTATTGATAAGTGATGTTTTGTCTCTCCAGTTCACGTTGAATATGACAGTGGTGCCAGATGGGAGATTGGGCCACGGGTATTGTCTATGAAACCGCTCGAGGTATGTCAGATTTATCTGTGTTCAAACATACCCCCCCGAAAAATCTGTCATATTGTGATATCAGAGCTATTTGTTTTGGTATTTATTACGGATCCCCATTTGCTCCTGCCAAGGCAGCAGCTACTCTTCCAGGGTTCTAGCCAAATTAAGGCAGTTGCATACAATTAAAAACATTATATTACATTTAACAAAAGATTTCACAACACATTAAGTGTTGCTATAGTGAAGCTCCAGCGTCTCTCCCATCTGCGGGGATGACTGCGCATTGTCGCCAACTATCTCGGCGCTGCAGTGTACAGTTCATGGGCAAAAATAACTGTCGATTTCAGGAGAATGCCTCAATGCCAACTTTGTGGTACTTCAATTGTGAAATGTGGAGATATGGAGGCTTCCCAATATTATGCTATATTATGGAGCCATATTTCAACCCCTCCCACTCTTACTCCCCCTTTCCCTCTTTCCTTTTCCTCATACCATTCAAAAGGTGTGAAAGGTAAATATGCTGTCCTTCCCTGTGGACATAATACTGGGGTCATGACTGGAATGTTAATGGCATTGTGACTGTCTTGGCTCAACACACCAGTATTTACTGTGTGAATAACAGGTCCGCAGTCAAAACCAAAACAGTGCACCTTTCCAAACCAAATACTAAAACCTCAGTGAGTCATTGGTGGTTTCAAGTTGACTTGTGGTTCACCTACAACAACCATACATACCTGGTAAGAATGTGACAAATATGTGACCTTTCGAGTGTGACCCGTCAACTTAAAATCCATGTCATGTTGGGAATGTTAATAGAGGAAACAAAGGGGTCTGAGAGTGGAAGGAGAGGACTGGAGGAAGGAGAGGACTGGAGGAAGGAGAGGTCTGGAGGAAGTAGTCTGGAGGAAGGAGAGGTCTGGAGGAAGGAGAGGACTGGAGGAAGGAGAGGACTGGAGGAAGGAGAGGACTGGAGGAAGGAGAGGTCTGGAGGAAGGAGAGGACTGGAGGAAGGAGAGGACTGGAGGAAGGAGAAGACTGGAGGAAGGAGAGGTCTGGAGGAAGGAGAGGTCTGGAGGAAGGAGAGGACTGGAGGAAGGAGAGGACTGGAGGAAGGAGAGGTCTGGAGGAAGGAGAGGACTGGAGGAAGGAGAGGTCTGGAGGAAGGAGAGGACTGGAGGAAGGAGAGGTCTGGAGGAAGAAGAGGACTGGAGGAAGGAGAGGACTGGAGGAAGGAGAGGTCTGGAGGAAGGAGAGGACTGGAGGAAGGAGAGGTCTGGAGGAAGGTGAGGACTGGAGGAAGGAGTGGTCTGGAGGAAGGAGAGGACTGGAGGAAGGAGAGGACTGGAGGTAGGAGAGGTCTGGGGGAGGGAGAGGTCTGGAGGAAGGAAAGGACTGGAGGAAGGAGAGGACTGGAGGAAGGAGAGAACTGGAGGAAGGAGAGGTCTGGGGGGAGGAGAGGCCTGGGGGAAGGAGAGGAAGGAGAGGCCAGTGGGAAGGAGAGGTCTGGGTGAAGGAGAGGAGAGGAGGAAGTAGAGGCATGGGAGAAGGAGAGGACTGGGGGAAGGAGAAGCCTGGAGGAAGGAGAGGTTTGGCCTACAAACTAAACTCAGCAAAAAAGAAACATCCCTTTTTAAGGACCCTGTCTTTCAAAGATAATTTGTAAAAATCAAAATAACTTCACAATCTTCATTGTAAAGGGTTTAAACACTGTTTCCCATGCTTGTTCAATGAACCAAAAACAATTAATGAACACGCACCTGTGGAACGGTCGTTAAGACACTAACAGCTTACAGACGGTAGGCAATTAAGGTCACAGTTATGAAAACATAGTTTTTAGAAAGAGGCCGTTCTGCTGACTCTGAAAACCACCAAAAGAAAGATGCCCAGGGTCCCTGCTCATGTGCGTGAACGTGCTTTAGGCATGCTGCAAGGAGATTCATGAGGACTGCATATGTGGCCAGGGCAATAAATTGCTATGTCCGTACTGTGAGGTGCCTAAGGCAGAGCTACAGGGAGACAGGACGGACAGCTGATCGTCCTCGCAGTGGCAGATCAAGTGTAACAACACCTGCACAGGATCGGTACATCCGAACATCACACTTGCAGGATGGCAACAACAACTGCCCGAGTTACACCAGGAAAGCACAATCCCTCCATCAGTGCTCAGACTGTCTGCAATAGGCTGAGAGAGGCTGGACTGAGGGCTTGTAGGCCTGTTGTAAGGCAGGTCCTCATCAGAGATCACCGGCAACAATGTCACTTATGGGCACAAACCACCGTCGCTGGACCAGACAGGACTGGCAAAATGTGCTCTTCACTGACGAGTCGTGGTTTTGTCTCACCGGGGGTGATGGTCGGATTTGCGTTTATCGTCAAGGAATGAGCATTACACCGAGGCCTGTACTCTGGAGTGGGATCGATTTGGTGGTGGAGGGTCCGTCATGGTCTGGGGCGGTGTGTCACAGCATCATTGGACTGAGCTTGTTGATTGACCCTTGTTGACCCTTCCTGCAGGCTCATCCTGACATGATCCTCCAGCATGACAACGCCACCAGCATTACTGCTCATTCTGTGTGTGATTTCCTACAAGACAAGAATGTCAGTGTTCTGCCATGGCCAGCGAAGAGCCCAGATCTCAATCCCATTGAGCACGTCTGGGACCTGTTGGATCGGAGGGTGAGTGCTCGGGCCATTCCCACAGAAATGTCCGGGAACTTGCAGGTGCCTTGGTGGAAGAGTGGGGTAACATCTCACGGCAAGAACTGGCAAATCTGGTGCAGTCCATGAGGAGGAGATGCACTGCAGTACTTAATGCAGCTGGTGGCCACACCATATACTGACTGTTACTTTTGATTTTGACCCCCCCTTTGTTCAGGGACACATTGTTCCATTTATGTTAGTCACATGTCTGTGGAACATGTTCAGTTTATGTCTCAGTTGAGTCTTGTTATGTTCATACAAATATTTACACATGTTAAGTTTGCTGAAAATAAACGCAGTTGACAGTGAGAGGACATTTCTTTTTTTGCTGAGTTTATTATGAACACGATGTTGGTCTCCGTTTTGCTCTACGACTCCCACAATTGTCATGGGACTCGTCTAAGATTTGCCAACTTCTGTCTAGCGTCCAAACGGTTTGGCCTACAAACTATTATCACCACTCTATGGAAAGGGTAGACTGGTGTTCTCTGTTTTGCTCTATGCCACTCAAACGTGTCTCAGGACTCGTGCGAAGGTAACCCATTTAAACCAATGGCAGTACGGAGGTACAAATATGTGTCCAAGAAAAGCAAAATATCTCCCGAGCTTTCTTTTATCTCGTAGATGAAGGACAGACACTTCTAAACCTAAATGTGTTATTCTATGCGTTTCTATGGGCTATAGTAGTACAGGCAAAGTTACATATTTGATCAAATATGTGGTCTTAAAATTCAAAATCAAATGCCTAAATGATCCTCGTATAACCAACAATTCCATGTTTACTTGGTACTCTCACCCCCCCCCCCCCAAACACACACTACCAGCCCTCCCAACGGCTTAGACTTTTAGAGGTTAACTAGGCTAGGGGTCAATGCCATCTCAACCTCACCTTTCAAAGTTTTTTTTTCAATAAGGATTGTATTCATTAATATTCTTTCATTAATTGAGTTTCAATGTATCACCTGAATGGATTTGAATTGAACTGATCTCTATCTTGGGACCTTCTCCGTTCTCATAAGGGTAACAAAATACAATGAGGATTCTGGATTGATACATCATTCAACTCTAAAGTGCTAAGGGATGGAGATGGTGGATCAGGTCTCTGCTAGGAAAAACTTCTGGTATTTGTAAACTTGTTAAAGTCAAGCTGAAGTCACAATGAAGCATATTAAAGGTGAAAAGAATTCAATAATTATTAAAAAAATTCACTAGGTTTTAATCTCATCACCGGCAGCACCATAATGTCATGTGCGGCAGATGGATGGAATGTCAAGACGAAACGTTCTTTCACAGAAGACGGTTATATAAACACATCCTTGATGTCGGTTTTGCTTTTCAATTTTTCACTGCAAAGAAGAAATTACAAAGGTGGAGTGAAGCGCCAGAGCGGGCTGAGGCCGCGTCTCCTGATATCCATTCCAGATGCTGGCTAGACTTTGTGGAGCCAGGGCTGTGGTACTGGGGCTGGATTTAGTTGTCTTTTCCTCCAGGTGTGATGCCTCATGCTGATTCCTCCACATGTTCCACGGGCCTTATCCAAACACGCCAGCGCCCGGTGACAGCGCCAGCCTGCCCACCCCTCTCCCCTCCCCTGGTGGCCCACCCACACTACCGGAGCAGGCACCAGGGGCTCAGGGCTTAGGGATTAGTGATCAGACTCACCCCACACAGACACCCTTGTCCCTGGCTGTCACCAGAGGCCGGACCCTGGAGGCCTGGAAGTCTTTTGAGCTGCTTTATTCTTTAACTTTATTCCTCTCTTTCCTCCTCCTCCAAACCTCCAGACCTCCACATCCCTCCTTCTGCTTTTTCTACCCCATTCCCATCTGTACTGGGAGGTTATGTTCAAGCTGTTCCTGAGCTACAGGCCCTGTCAGTCCATGTGTTATTTTTGTAACTCGATCGCGGTCAACGCTGTTGTAGAGCGTATTAAATATTTCAAGCCTGGTCAGTTTTAGGACAATGTGCTATTAGAGAGTGTTGGAGAGGTTAAAAAAAGAACAAGAAAAACAGAAGCCAAAGACTTTTCAGCGTCTGTTTCCATTAAAAGTGTTAGTTAAAAAATAGAGCTTCTTTATTCTCCTATAAACCAGGCTTGCAAAGGGGCTCTTTTTCACATTCATCTTTGCTTGGTTGCAGTGACTCCATTCTTCCATGACAAAATCAAAGTTTCCCTTAAATGGACGTGAATTATGCCTACTCCGAAAGGTTTACCAGCACAATAACTTTTGTGATGCAGTAGGGGCAACCATTATTAAAAAAAATATATGTTGTTTCAAGCCATGGTTTGAAATATTCCAGTTTGACATGAATGAGGACAACATAATGTACTGTAATTATTTGAACAACAGACCTTATTGAAACAGTTGGCCTTGCATCCTTCATATGGCTAAAGGTGGCTAAAAACAGACCTCCATCTTCTGCCAGCTTGCTACCCATGGCCAGGCTAGCTGTCTGAATCGCCGCCACCCCAACCAACCTCACTACTCACTGGACCCTTATGATCACTCAGCTAAGTATGCCTCTCCTTAATGTCAATATGCCTTGTCCATTGCTGTTCTGGTTAGTGTTTATTGGCTCATTTCACTGTAGAGCCTCTAGCCCTGCTCAATATACCTTATCCAACCCTTCAGTTCCACCACCCACACATGCGATGACATCACCTGGTTTCAATGATGTTTCTAAAGACAATATCTCTTTCATCATCACTCAATACCTAGGTTTCCCTCCACTGTATTCACATCCTACCATACCTTTGTCTGTACACTATACCTTGAATCTATTTTATCGCCCCCAGAAACCTGCTCCTTTTACTCTCTGTTCCGGACGTCCTAGACGACCAATTCTCATAGCTTTTATCCGTACACTTATCCTACTCCTCCTCTGTTCCTCTGGCGATGTAAAGGTGAATCCAGGCCCTGCAGTGCCTAGCTCCACTCCTATTCCCCAGGCGCTCTCTTTTGATGACTTCTGTAACCGTAATAGCCTTGGTTTCATGCATGTTAACATTAGAAGCCTCCTCCATAAGTTTGTTTTATTCACTGCTTTAGCACACTCTGCCAACCCGGATGTCTTAGCTGTGTCTGAATCCTGGATTAGGAAGACCACCAAAACTCTGAAATCTCCATCCCTAACTACAACATTTTCAGACAAGATAGAACGGCCAAAGGGGGCGGTGTTGTAATCTACTGCAGAGATAGCCAGCAGAGTTCTGTCCTACTATCCAGGTCTGTACCCAAACAATTTGAACTTTTAAAAATCCACCTCTCTAAAAACAAATCTCTCACTGTTGCCGCCTGCTTTAGACCACCCTCTGCCCCCAACTGTGCTCTGGACACCATATGTGAACTGATTACCCCCCATCTATCTTCAGAGCTCGTGCTGCTAGGTGACCTAAACTGGGACATGCTTAACACACCAGCCATCCTACAATCTAAGCTTGATGCCCTCAATCTCACACAAATTATCAATGCACCTACCAGGTACCACCCCAAAGCCGTAAACACCGGCACCCTCATAGATATCATCCCAACCAACTTGCCCTCTAAATACACCTCTGCTGTTTTCAACCAAGATCTCAGCGATCACTGCATCATTGCCTGCATCCGTAATGGGTCAGCGGTCAAACGACCTCCACTCATCACTGTCAAATGCTCCCTGAAACACTTCAGCGAGCTGGCCTTTCTAATCGACCTGGCCTGGGTATCCTGGAAGGATATTGACCTCATCCCGTCAGTAGAGGATGCCTGGTTATTTAAAAAAAAGCCTTCCTCACCATCTTAAATAAGCATACCCCATTCAAGGAACAGATATAGCCCTTGGTTCTCTCCAGACCTGACTGCCCTTAACCAACACAAAAACATCCTGTGGCGTTCTGCATTGGCATCGAACAACCCCCGTGATATGCAACTTTTCGGGGAAGTTAGAAACCAATATACACAGGCAGATAGAAAAGCCAAGGCTAGCTTTTTCAAGCAGAAATTTGCTTCCTGCAACACAAACTCAAAAAAGTTCTGGGACACTGTCAAGTCCATGGAGAAGAAGACCACCTTCTCCCTGCTGCCCACTGCACTGAGGATAGGAAACTCTGTCACCACCGATAAATACACTACAATTGAGAATTTCAATTAGCATTTTTCTACGGCTGGCCATGCTTTCCACCTGGCTTCCCCTACCCCGGGCAACAGCACAGCACTGCCCCCACAGCAACTCGCCCAAGCCTTTCCCATTTCTCCTTCTCCCAAATCAAGTCAGCTGATGTTCTGAAAGAACTGCAAAATCTGGATCCCTACAAATCAGCCGGGCTAGACAATCTGGACCCTTTCTTTCTAAAAATGATCTGCCGAAATTGTTGCAACCCCTATTACCAGCCTGTTCAACCTCTCTTTCATGTCGTCTGAGATTCCCAAAGATTGGAAAGCAGCTGCGGTCATCCCCCTCTTCAAAGGGGGAGAAAATCTTAACCCAAAATGCTACAGACCTATATCTTTCCTACCCTGCCTTTCTAGGGTCTTCGAAAGCCAAGTCATCAAACAGATTGCCGACCATTTCGAATCCCACCCCACCTTCTCCGCTATGCAATCTGGTTTCAG
Source organism: Oncorhynchus mykiss (assembly GCF_057628025.1). Classification (NCBI taxonomy): domain Eukaryota; kingdom Metazoa; phylum Chordata; class Actinopteri; order Salmoniformes; family Salmonidae; genus Oncorhynchus; species Oncorhynchus mykiss. The sequence goes on from NC_143040.1 coordinate 62,542,156, forward strand.
AGCTGGTCATGGGTGCACCTCAGCCAAGCTCAAGGTCCTAAAGGATATCTTAACCACCATCGATAAGAAACAATACTGTGCAGCCGTATTCATTGACCTGGCCAAGGCCTTCGACTCTGTCAATCACCACATTCTCATCGGCAGACTCAATAGCCTTGGTTTCTCAAATGATTGCCTTGCCTGGTTCACCAACTACTTCTCTGATAGAGTTCAGTGTGTCAAATCGGAGGGCCTGTTGTCCAGGCCTCTGGCATTCTCTATGGGGGTGCCATAGGGTTAAATTCTTGGGCCGACTCTCTTCTCTGTATACATCAATGATGTTGCTCTTGCTGCTGGTGAGTCTCTGATCCACCTCTACGCAGACGACACCATTCTGTATACTTCTGGCCCTTCTTTGGACACTGTGTTAACAACCCTCCAGACGAGCTTCAATGCCATACAACTCTCTTTCCGTGGCCTCCAACTAGTCTTACATACAAGTAAAACTAAATACATGCTCTTCAACCGATCGCTGCCTGCTCCTGCCCGCCCGTCCAGCATCACTACTCTGGACGGTTCTGACTTAGAATATGTGGACAACTACAAATACCTAGGTGTCTGGTTAGACTATAAACTCTCCTTCCAGACTCACATCAAACATCTCCAATCCAAAGTTACATCTAGAATTGGCTTCCTATTTCGCAACAAAGCATCCTTCACTCATGCTGCCAAACATACCCTCGTAAAACTGACCATCCTACCGATCCTCGACTTCGGCGATGTTATTTACAAAATAGCCTCCAATACCCTACTCAATAAATTGGATGCAGTCTATCACAGTGCCATCCGTTTTGTCACCAAAGCCCCATATACTACCCACCATATACTGTACGCTCTCGTTGGCTGGCCCTCGCTTCATACTCGTCGCCAAACCCACTGGCTCCAGGTCATAGACAAGACCCTGCTATATAAAGTCCCCCCTTATCTCAGCTCGCTGGTCACCATAGCAGCACCCACCTGTAGCACGCGCTCCAGCAGGTATATCTCTCTGGTCACCCCCAAAGCCACTTCCTCTTTTGGCCACCTCTCCTTCCAGTTCTCTGCTGCCAATGACTGGAACGAACTACAAAAAATCTCTGAAACTGGAAACACTTATCTCCCTCACTAGCTTTAAATACCAGCTGTCAGAGCAGCTCACAGTGTACTGCACCTGTATATCTACAATTTAGCCCAAACAACTACCTCTTCCTCTACTGTATTTATTTATTTTTCTCCTTTGCACCCCATGATTTATATTTCTACTTCGCACATTCTTCCACTGCAAATCTACCATTCCAGTGTTTTACTTGCTATATTGTATTTACTTTGCCACCATGGCCTTTTTGCCTTTACCTCCCTTATCTCACCTCATTTGCTGACATTGTATATAGACTTATTTTTCTACAATATTATTGACTGTATGTTTGTTTTACTCCATGTGTAACTCTGTGTTGTTGTATGTGTCGAACTGCTTTGCTTTATCTTGGCCAGGTCGCAATTGTAAATGAGAACTTGTTCTCAACTTGCCTACCTGGTTAAATAAAGGTGAAACAAATATATATATACCTTTTTGTGTGACAATTTTTGCAATTTATTTAAATTTAAGTTCACTTAGTCTTTTTAAAAATAATGAATTCGTTGTTGCAGGGATGCACCTGCTTGGACCTCATCATGGATTGTCAGTTCAGGAACTAAATCTTGATCTGAAGTCTTTTTTATTTTTTATTTCAGACATAATGAAGTCTGAGTGGTTTGATGATTTTTACAGTAGCTGTGTATGTAAATTGTATCAACTGTTAACTAAATCCATCAACTTCCTTGCTTGTGGCATTAATGTATTAGAAAACCACACATTTTGATCCCAGTCTTATGGAAAGAGCTATTGTGTGCATATTGCTTTGTTGTCATAATTCAGCAGAGATTATTTTGGGTCTCCCCGTGCTCTAACGCCACGTAAAATGGTTTCTTTATGTTTAAACCATCATGGCTGTAATAGGATGTACAGTATAATTTCAACGTATAAACAGCTTGGACTTCACTTCAGCGCTCCTTTAGGAATACAGAGGATTATGGCTTTCAGTTCTAGATGTCTGAAGTTATATGGGCTTTCAAAGGGAATATCTTAATCTTCAAACAATGTCTGAGCTGAACATATACAATCTCGATGTACTATCACCAATTTGTGTAGATGTAGACTATGTTGACTGTAGAATGAATGATGACCAAATGGAACTTTGCTCCTAAACCAAATAGAACATCAGTCAATATCTGATCATCAGGAAAAATTATTGGGTAGCAGCCATGTTTCTTGTCATTGGTTGGTGGGTTGTTGGATTTGTTTGATGGTTTTTTCACTTTAACATGTCAAGAGTCTGTTGTGGTTCCCCTCAGTCTTTCAGAAAGTCTCTTCCTCTTCAGTAATGTTCAATGATGTTCTCTTCCAGTACACATGTTTATGATTTCTAGTTGAATGATAGCGTGATTAACGGGAAAAGAGGGCCGAGGATAATTACATGTGTTGAGTTTCGACGGGGCCTGTTTATGTAAGTGCTATTCTTCGGCCCATATTTCAACATCTTTAGCTTATGCATCACAAAACGTGCTTGTGGCTGCCAACAATCTAGCGAAGAGGTGATGCCACCAACTTCATGTCTCATATTTCTTCACAGACGGTCTTCCTCTCTCAGTTCCAATGCGGCACGTCACAAGTAGATGCCACAGACGCAAACACCCGATTCTTACAGAATTTCCAGTCAACGCAGTCAAACCAGTGGCTCTCCTCTCCAGCTGGAGCCCAACTAGTGAATTTGAGTGAATTTGGACTCTGGTAGGGCCCCAATGCTGGTATTCATTTCTGGTGCCTATTGGCAGTGCAATCCTTGGCAGTGTCGGGCCAGCCCCAACCACGTGTAGGAGTTTTACTGGAAAGCCTGGCCAGAGGGCGTCTGATAATAATTTCTGTCCAGACCTGCCAGCATCTGTACTGAAGCTTACAGGAGATTTGGACTATTACTATTCTGAGAGGAGAGAAAGTGAAAAAGAAAGGAATCTTCTGCAATCCTTTTTCATGTTAAGAAATTAGAGAAATGAAAACAACTTTTTGGGGTCTCAAAAACGGCTATAACCTAATGCCGATATGATGCATGAGTTGGCAGAATTTCTGTGTGGTTTCCAAAATTTGGAGCATTTTATGTGCCAAAGGCTGTTTCCAATTGCAACTGAGGAATAGGTGAATAATGGAATGTAATCAGAGAGGTTTTATGTATGGGATAACAAGCACAATCATTCTGAGCGCAAATACCTTGAAACACGTAAGCGTCTTGAGCCATGTTCAACAGCGTGTTCTCTTGATGAGCAAACAAAGATACAACTGGAACGAAAACATGTTTGAAGCATAATCATACAATATTACAAACTTTCATGACACTCAAATTAAACTGGAATTAGGTATAGTAGACAATGTATCTATTGTATTGCAAACCAAAAAGACAGCACTCAAGAGAAACTCATTCTCAGCAATTGGGGACCAGCAGCTATTAATGAAAACAAATCCCATAATTTTCTCTCTCTCTCTACAATTGGTCTCAAACAGTCTTGGTTTGCTCCTTAGGGAGCATCTGTATGCATGCTGTTCTTTTCCATAAAACTTAACTCACTAGCTTTGGTACGACCTCTTATTCTCCCTAGTTCCACAGTTTAATATGGTTCTGTTTAAGCGGAGGGAAAGCATAATGACTCACACCACAGATACATCATAATTCTCCTCTGCCAAAGCTCTGGATGTATCCTGCTACAATCACAGCAGTGGGACCTAGAGTGGAGTTGAATGGAGTGGAATGGAGTGGAACCTGGAGTGGAGTGGAATGTAGCCTGGAGTGGAGCCTGGAATGGAGTGGAGCCTGGAGTGGAGTGGAGCCTGGAGTGGAGTGGAGCCTGGAGTGGAGTGGAGTAGAGCCTGGAGTGGAGTGGAGCCTGGAGTGGAGTAGAGCCTGGAGTGGAGTGGAGCCTGGAGTGGAGTGGAGTGGAGTGGAGGGGAGCCTGGAGTGGATTGGACTGGAGCCTGGAGTGGATTGGACTGGAGCCTGGAGTGGAGTGGAGCCTGGAGTGGATTAGACTGGAGCCTGGAGTGGATTAGACTGGAGCCTGGAGTGGATTGGACTGGAGCCTGGAGTGGAGTTGAGCCTGGAGTGGTGGAGTGGAGCCTGGAGTGGAGTGGAGTGGAGTGGAGCCTGGAGTGGAGTGGAGTGGAGTGGAGCCTGGAGTGGATTAGACTGGAGCCTGGAGTGGATTGGACTGGAGCCTGGAGTGGAGTTGAGCCTGGAGTGGTGGAGTGGAGCCTGGAGTGGAGTGGAGTGGAGTGGAGCCTGGAGTGGAGTGGCAACTGGTCAGGAATTCCTACTGGTGCACAGTCAACCAAGAAATGTGCGGCTCGGACATTTCTGTAGTTTGGGATTAGGAATGCCACAGTTCCGATATAGGGAACGTTTTACAATTAATCTATATTACATTTACATTGACATTTTAGTCATTTAGCTGACGCTCTTATCCAGAGCGATTTACAGTAGTGTATGAGTGTCTTTGCTGTAACCATACTTTAATCTTAACCGTGTTACTGTATGAAGAAATGCCTTGCCCTCTCTTTATGAGACCAGGTTGAATGATTCAATCTCATCGGGGGCAGTTTATAGAAGAGGTCTTGGACTTGAAACTGATCTTGTAAATTAATGTTTCATAGAGATATGATTAGTAGTGTTTTCTTAGCGAGATGGTTTGGCATACCCAGTCAGAGGGGATTTTGGTCTTGGGCACATCTGCAACCTCTGTAACCTTCATGTTGAGTGTACATTCTAAGGTCAAGCAAATAAATAGTAAAAATGTTCTGGAGAGAAAACCCCCCAGAAAAGAAGGAGTTTACCCTGAGAACAGTAAACAGTAAACAGTGGCAAAGTACACCTACACTTTGTATAAAGTACAACTGTATTCCGTCCTGTACCAAATAGAATTGTATATACATAAACTGCTGTTCAATACACTCTGTTTCTCCTTTCCAAACAACCCTGTGAGTTTTTCCTACAAGCTGTTGTCCCCAGTCCCCCAGCCCAGCCTCTTCGTCCCAGTCCCCCAGCCCAGCCTCTTCGTCCCAGTCCCCCAGCCCAGCCTCTTCGTCCCAGTCCCCCAGCCCAGTCTGACTTCGTCCCAGTCCCCCAGCCCAGCCTCTTCGTCCCAGTCCCCCAGCCCAGCCTCTTCGTCCCAGTCCCCCAGCCCAGCCTCATCATCCCAGTCCCCCAGCCCAGTCTGACTTCGTCCCAGTCCCCCAGCCCAGCCTCACAGTCCCAGTCCCCCAGCCCAGCCTCATAGTCCCAGTCCCCCAGCTCAGCCTCATCGTCCCAGTCCCCCAGCCCAGTCTGACTTCGTCCCAGTCCCCCAGCCCAGCCTCATAGTCCCAGTCCCTCAGCCCAGCCTCATAGTCCCAGTCCCCCAGCCCAGCCTCATAGTCCCAGTCCCCCAGCCCAGTCTGATTTGGTCCCAGTCCCCTCAGTAAATAAAACAGGAGTTGAAAGTTGTTCCACTTGCCTCAATGACTATGCCTCACTACCCCGCCTGCTTCCCTCCTTACCCTGGAGCAGAACAGCGCCGCTCCACTCGCATTCCCCTCGCTGGGCCCATCAAGGTGACCCTACATGCCCCGTGACGACTGGTCCTGTTCTGTTTCTCTTTGCCTTTATGTGAGCTTCTGCTGCAGTATGGTACACTGGTGCCCTGTGTGGCTTCGCAAAATGCCGTTGCACGTTGGGAGGGATATGTCTCATTTTTCACTGCACAGCTGCCCTAAAATTACACACATAGGTGAAGGTGACCTCCATTCTTCAGACTAGGACTCAGTTTGCTGTTATGGCTGTTGTTTCGGTCCCTGCATCAAAGCAGGGACTGAGAGGCTGAAAAACAGCTTCTATCTCAAGGCCATCAGACTGCTGAACAGCCACCACTAACATTGAGTGGCTGCTGCCAACACACTGACTCAACTCCAGTCACTTTAATAATGGGAATTGATGGAAATTGATGTAAAATATATCACTAGCCACTTTAAACAATGCTACTTAATATAATGTTTACATACCCTACATTACTCATCTCATATGTATATGTATATACTGTACTCTATATCATCTACTGCATCTTTATGTAATACATGTATCACTAGCCACTTTAAACTATGCCACTTTGTTTACATACCCTACATTACTCATCTCATATGTATATACTGTACTCTATGCCATCTACTGCATCTTGCCTATGCCGTTCTGTACAATAACTCATTCATATATTTATGTACATATTCTTTATCCCTTTACACTTGTGTGTATAAGGTGGTAATTTTGGAATTGTTAGGTTAGATTACTCTTTGGTTATTAATGCATTGTCGGAACTAGAAGTACAAGCATTTCGCTACACTCACATTAACATCTGCTAACCACGTGTATGTGACAAATACATTTGATTTGATTTGATTTGGATTTGCTTTGTCTTCTATTATACATTTTGTGGATTGAGGTCATTTTAAGGACCTCTTGGTTAACTAGTTCATACACACTCATACAGATGTGGTCAACAATTCATTAAACTTAGAGTTGAGGTGTTGACTTCTGCAGCATAAAAGTTGGTTGAACTAGAGGGTTCTGCAATGGAATAATTGACAGATTGCATCTATTTTATCTCTGAAACTAGGCCGGGGCAGATTGTGGAGAGAAGTGATATGCAATGGCACAACAGAAGCTGAGGGAGAAGCTCCTAGTTATCCCAGACGGATCAGGAGGTGTGTGACGGAGGTGTGGATGGCTGCTGCAGGTCAGTGACGTTGGCGCGCGAGGCAGGCCTATCCACATGGCACAGGGACTGGCGGACTGAGACAGATGGCACCTGGTGGGTGACAAACAATTAACAAACCAACAAGAATAGCTGGGTCGGCAGTGTACCCGCAAGCGCATGCAGGAGACCGAGAGCATTGTACATCTGTGCGTGGAAGCACTTTTTCTGTTCCTGTACTTTGTCAGTAGTCATGTTTTAACAGTTACGTTTCTCTATTTATCTTAGTGTTGTTGTTTTGTTCGGGAACACTTTAAATAGGGACCAATTCTATTCACTGTATAAAAACAGTATATGTGATTACACCAGTTTTCATAGTATAGTTTTACAACCACTTGCCCAAATAAAAAATAAACGTGTTAAACTGTACATGTATACTGTGAAAATATGGCAGTTGTTGACAGGCACATTCAATGTTTCCCTCTAGTTAAATATATAACTGACTGCATCAATCAAACAAATTTCCCTACGTGCTTCCAGATAAATGTATCCAGTATGTTTGGCCCAACTGAAGGACAACAACGTTAATGATGACCAGTGGTATGCCACAACCTAACTGCATCCAAATGTCATCTTGATAAGGGTGGTTTGGCCTCCGCTCCCACGGATACTGCTTAAAGATGTTCTCAATATATCATAGAAACAAGATAACTACTCTGAATCACCTTCGAGTCTTACAGACTTCTGTATATCACGTACTACCCGGCTAGTATCTAATCAAACCATTTTATGGAGCGCTGTCAGGAATCTCCTACACCACCATGTCCACACTTGAGAGAGCTCTGTGTAAGTCTTTGTAAGTGGGTGGCTATCACCTGCTAGAAATATTGCCCGGCTTGGAAAGGCACTGTGCTCTGCTTGCTGGCCCTGGTATGGCAGTAGTGTGAACAACATATCTGGAGTCTAGACTCAGTGGCTCTGTGGGCCGGATCCTCCTCCTATCAGTGAGCAGCATCCGGGCCCAAGCACTGTTTACATACACTACCAGTCAAAAGTTTGGAAACCTACTCATTCAAGGGTTTTTCTTTATTTTTACTATTTTCTACATTGTAGAATAATAGTGAAGAAATCAAAACTATGAAACGGTAAAACTGTTAAACAAATAACATGAAATGTTATATTCGAGATTCTTCAAAGTAGCCACCCGTTGCCTTGATGACAGCTTTGCACATTCTCTATTCTCTTCGGCATTCTCTCAACCAGCTTCAAGAGGTAGTCACCTGGAATGCATTTTAATTAACTGGTGTGCCTTGTTAAAAGTTCATTTGTGGAATTTCTTCCCTTCATAATGCGTTTGAGGTAATCAGTTGTGTCGTGACAAAGTAGGGATGGTATACAGAATATAGCCCTATTTAGTAAAAGACCAAGTCCATATTATGGCAAGAACAGCTCAATAAAGCATTGAGAAATGACAGTCCATCATTACTTTAAGACATGAAGGTCAGTCAATGCAGACAATTTCAAGAACTTTGAAAGTTTCTTCAAGTGCAGTCGCAAAAACAATAAAGTGTTATGTTGAAACTGGCTCTCATGTGGACCGCCACAGGAAAGGAAGAAACAGAATTACCTCTGCTGCAGAGGATGAGCTCGTTAGAGTTACCAACCTCAGATAAATGCTTCACAGAGTTCAAGTAACAGCCCAAATAAATACTTCACAGAGTTCAAGTAACAGACACATCTCAACAACAACTGTTCAGAAGAGTCTACGTGAATCAGGCCTTCATGGTCAAATTGCTGCAAAGAAACCACTTAGAGTACACCAATAATAAGAAGAGACTTGCTTGGGACAAGAAACACGAGCAATGGACATTAGACCGGTATAAATCTGTTGTTTGGTCTGATTCTCCAAATTTGAGATTACTGGTTCCAACCGCCGTGTCTTTGTTTAGGTGCAGAGTAGGCCGAACGGATGTTCTCGGCATGTGTGATTCCCATCGTGAAGCATGGAGAAGGTGTGGTGGTGTGGGGGTGCTATGCTGGTGACACTGTCTGTGATTTGTTTAGAATTCAAGGCACACTTAACTAGCATGGCTACTGCAGCGATACGCCATCCCATCTGGTTTGCGCTTAGTGGGACTATAATTTGTTTTTCAACAAGACAATGACCCACACACCTCCATGCTGTGTAAGGGCTATTTGACCAAGAAGGAGAGTGATGGAGTGCTGCATCAGATGACCTGGCCTCCGCAATCACCATACCTCACCCCAATTGAGATTGTTTGGGATGCGTTGGATCGCAGACTGAAGGAAAAACAGTCAACAAGTGCTCAGCATATGTGGGAACTGACTGTTGGAAAATCATTCCAGGTGAAGCTGGTTGAGAGAATGCCAAGACTGTGCTAAGCTGTCATCAAGGCAAAGGGTGATTACTTTGAACGATCAATGTATTTTTTCCGGTTACTACATGATTCAATATGTGTTATTTCATAGTTTTGATGTATTCAGTATTATTCTACAATGTAAAAAAAATGTCAAAAATAAAGGAAAACCCTTGAATGAGTAGGTGAGTCCAAACTTTTGACTGGTACTGTAGGTGGCACAAACCAGCATCTGTTTAATCATTTAACCCTATGGTAATCTTGCTAACAGTCTATGTTAACTCTATTTTACTCCGATCAACCGTCAAATCTATGTTGCTCCCACCGACAGTCAACTCTATGGTACTCCCACCGACAGTCAACTCTACGATACTCCCACCAACAGTCAACTCTATGGTATTCCCACCAACAGTCAACTCTATGGTACTCCCATCAACAGTCAACTCTACGATACTCCCACCAACAGTCAACTCTATGGTACTCCCACCAACAGTCAACTCTATGGTACTCCCATCAACAGTCAACTCTACGATACTCCCACCAACAGTCAACTCTATGGTACTCCCACCAACAGTCAACTCTACGATACTCCCACCAACAGTCAACTCTACGATACTCCCACCAACAGTCAACTCTATGGTACTCCCACCAACAGTCAACTCTATGGTACTCCCACCAACAGTCAACTCTATGGTACTCCCACCAACAGTCAACTCTACGATACTCCCACCAACAGTCAACTCTACGATACTCCCACCAACAGTCAACTCTATGGTACTCCCACCAACAGTCAACTCTACGATACTCCCACCAACAGTCAACTCTACGATACTCCCACCAACAGTCAACTCTATGGTACTCCCATCAACAGTCAACTCTACGATACTCCCACCAACAGTCAACTCTATGGTACTCCCACCAACAGTCAACTCTACGATACTCCCACCAACAGTCAACTCTATGGTACTCCCATCAACAGTCAACTCTACGATACTCCCACCAACAGTCAACTCTACGGTACTCCCACCAACAGTCAACTCTACGATACTCCCACCAACAGTCAACTCTACGATACTCCCACCAACAGTCAACTCTACGATACTCCCACCAACAGTCAACTCTATGGTACTCCCACCAACAGTCAACTCTATGGTACTCCCATCAACAGTCAACTCTATGGTACTCCCATCAACAGTCAACTCTACGATACTCCCACCAACAGTCAACTCTATGGTACTCCCACCAACAGTCAACTCTATGGTACTCCCATCAACAGTCAACTCTACCATACTCCCACCAACAGTCAACTCTACGGTACTCCCACCAACAGTCAACTCTACGATACTCCCACCAACAGTCAACTCTACGATACTCCCACCAACAGTCAACTCTACGGTACTCCCACCAACAGTCAACTCTACGATACTCCCACCAACAGTCAACTCTACGATACTCCCACCAACAGTCAACTCTACGATACTCCCACCAACAGTCAACTCTACGATACTCCCACCAACAGTCAACTCTATGGTACTCCCACCAACAGTCAACTCTACGATACTCCCACCAACAGTCAACTCTACGATACTCCCACCAACAGTCAACTCTACGATACTCCCACCAACAGTCAACTCTACGATACTCCCACCAACAGTCAACTCTATGGTACTCCCACCAACAGTCAACTCTACGATACTCCCACCAACAGTCAACTCTATGGTACTCCCACCAACAGTCAACTCTATGGTACTCCCATCAACAGTCAACTCTACGATACTCCCACCAACAGTCAACTCTATGGTACTCCCACCAACAGTCAACTCTATGATACTCCCACCAACAGTCAACTCTATGGTACTCCCACCAACAGTCAACTCTACGATACTCCCACCAACAGTCAACTCTACGATACTCCCACCAACAGTCAACTCTACGATACTCCCACCAACAGTCAACTCTACGATACTCCCACCAACAGTCAACTCTACGATACTCCCACCAACAGTCAACTCTACGATACTCCCACCAACAGTCAACTCTACGATACTCCCACCAACAGTCAACTCTACGATACTCCCACCAACAGTCAACTCTACGATACTCCCACCAACAGTCAACTCTATGGTACTCCCACCAACAGTCAACTCTATGGTACTCCCACCAACAGTCAACTCTACGATACTCCCACCAACAGTCAACTCTATGGTACTCCCACCAACAGTCAACTCTATGGTACTCCCATCAACAGTCAACTCTACGATACTCCCACCAACAGTCAACTCTACGATACTCCCACCAACAGTCAACTCTACGATACTCCCACCAACAGTCAACTCTACGATACTCCCACCAACAGTCAACTCTATGGTACTCCCACCAACAGTCAACTCTATGGTACTCCCACCAACAGTCAACTCTACGATACTCCCACCAACAGTCAACTCTATGGTACTCCCACCAACAGTCAACTCTACGATACTCCCACCAACAGTCAACTCTATGGTACTCCCATCAACAGTCAACTCTACGATACTCCCACCAACAGTCAACTCTATGGTACTCCCACCAACAGTCAACTCTACGATACTCCCACCAACAGTCAACTCTATGGTACTCCCACCAACAGTCAACTCTACGATACTCCCACCAACAGTCAACTCTATGGTACTCCCACCAACAGTCAACTCTATGGTACTCCCACCAACAGTCAACTCTATGGTACTCCCACCAACAGTCAACTCTACGATACTCCCGTCAAAACCCCTACTGGATTGTTTCGTTCTCCGGTGAGGGACTAGGGGATTGGAGGGGTGGAAAGAGAGGGGTGGAGGAGGGGACAGGGGGAGGAGAGGGGCCGACACCAGCCACCGAAAATCCCGGCGCCGAAGCAGCCCGCCCACGATGTCCCTTGTAACCAAAAGCAAATGCTACTCCAGGACCATAAAATCCCTGTTTTATATTGCTGCATCAGGATATTAAGACATGAGGGAGGACTGTGCGTGCATACATGCGCATGTGTGTATTTTTTAATAAAGAGAGATTGTTGAGAATGGTCATGAATTTCCTCATGAGTAGCTATGGCTAATCATCCAAATGTCCTCTCTGTAGTGTAGTGTAGGGGGGCAGTGTGAGCTGGTGGTTCGCAGTGGAGAGTGCACACAAGTGGCCTATAGCGGTTCCACAGTCAAGACTTTTATTGTGGCTGTATGGGAGTGCTGCCACTTTTAATTTACATTGGTGTGCGCTGTATACACACACATGGTCCCAGAGCAAAAATAAACACAACAATAAAATGTGTCATGGAGTGACATATGAAGAATTCTCGAGCGTAGGCTTTTCACAGTAGAAAAATAAACAATGATATGACTGTGGGAATAAAACAGGGACTGGGGAGGCAATAACAGCCCCCCCCCCCCCCTATACAGCCCAGGTCATATTTATAATACAAATTCCTAACAGTGTGGGAGACATTCGAAAACCCTCCATCCACAGTACATACTGTATCAGTCTATTTGAAAGGATTTGTGCCTCATTGTCTTCCTGTTCAGAGGTAGGATCGTAATTTGATCACTCTTTTGTTGCTGAAAATTTGTATAGGAAATGTGCAGGAAATGCAAACTTGTAGTGTATTTTACTTTTTAAAAGGCTTCTAAAGTTTGTAATTTCCAATTTAGAATTTCAGACTTGATTTGCCTGATGAAAAATGTATCAACCCCTACAAAATGTCCATTCATTATAATCCACATAATAATTCACATTTCCTCTGGCTGCAGGATTATTTTTCTGTTGTAGCAAACTGGCTCAAATTAATATCCTACATCAGTATGTACTCTCTTTTCAAACTAAGTAACTGCACAGGGTCACACCCGCCCACCAAATGGTAGTATCAATAGTGGATCGAGGGGGTACAAGAGCAAATCAGTGGAAATGGATGGACTACCATCCAGAAGGTAAGAAAATCAATTACTATACACACAGCTGATTGTGATGAAGAATGGCTGCCCCTTGCTCCGCACTGACATTAAGCCTTGTCAAGATGGCGGGAGGCCACTATGAAAATGTGCTCAGCAAAGTGGAGATCCCTTAATAGGATCAAGGAGATGCATTTTCACATCACCTCTGCTGCCTCTGAGGAGACTCAAGGTCGATAAGAGAAGAGATGCTGTCGAAAGTTGATTTGGGGAAATAATTGCCATTCTTTCTATCCGGGGGAGTCGAGTGTCTCTAAGGCTTTATCCTATTACTAGTTCTGGGCCAGTGAGCCTGGGCAATTTAGCTTCTCTGATAAAATACAGCTTTTGGCCTTCTAGTGATATAGGTAGTAATAAGACTCAGAGATTTACAGCTGGTTCTAGCGAATGGTTGGAGATTTTTGGAAGATTGATATGGTCTGACCTTGACTCACATTTCTCGGACAATTATTCAGTGAGAAAACAATTCACTTTCAAATGAGTAGCTAGTTGCTCGTTATTCACTTCCTGTGTGTCATCATTCCATGTATCCCTCCATCCATAAAAGGCATTAGCCAACACCACATTTGTGACTGAAGTGATTACCAGCCAGATCCTCAGAGAACCGCCTTAATTCCAGCTCTAATTCCCTGATACCTGGACCCTGTGTCTCGTCTGGATGGCCTCTCAGCACTGCCCTGACACACCCCTGCTTTGTACCCATTTAGCTAACAATAACAAGAGTCATTTAGCAGAGATAATTGCAGGGAGCGGAGCCAGCCTTGTGTTCTGTGTGCCGTGGCCTCCCCTTGCTCCTGCATACCCCGGTGCCCTCTGAAGTCTCACTCTGTCGCTCAGCTCTTCTGTACAGAACATCATTGTGGTGTCCTGGAGACAAGGATATGTAGCCTCTCCTCTCATTCTGCCTCTCACCTGAGCCAAGATGCCAGGGTTATCTACTCTATCTCCACCTGGGAGCGCTGACATTCCCAAAGACACTGGTGCTATGATTCGCCCCCACTGCCCCACAGCCTCCCTCCCACTCGCACACCAAACCTGGAGATTTATGTCATGGTAACCCAATCTCTCTCCCCTAGAACAGAACGTTGGTCTCCTCCCAGTCTCCCCACACTGGCATTGGGGGTTGAAGCTGAGTTAGACCTGATGTTTTTGTAGTGCTGTAGAGTGCTGCTGGAGACAGTGTTCTGTTTTTGTTGTTTTCATCTGATATGGGTGGCCCTCAGATGTTAGGATGGTTGGCTGGCTGGGGTCGAGTGGCTGTCTAGCTTACACTGCTGGTTAAGATGGGAGTGAATGAGAGGAGACGTGATGTTTATAGATTGGGGTGAAGCAAAACACAAGCACCCAAACACGGATGCACGCACAAACCCATACACATATGCATACATAAACAGCGTGCACACACTCACATGCACACACACGCATGTATAAACAGCACACCACACAAGCACATGCGTGCACGCCGTGTTTGTTAGCTTTACAAGAGTTGTTTGTTGGTGTTACATCTAACTCGGATAGGGGAGAATCAATTTGACCAATCTTGAAAAATAATGGACCTTACAACATTACCAATCAGTCCATGCTCCAAACAAATTGTAGATAAAACTGTAATTGATACTGCTTGTCAGTAGTATGAAAAATAATTCATTGAGTCAACAATGTAGAGTGCATTATACATGAGACACAAAATAAGACACCTCCTTGGAATCCATGTGTTAATTTTTAATCACTTGGAGAAACACCTGAGAACTGAACATATGACCAAATCAAAACTTCATGTGGATCACGTAATACTGTGAAATATCGGCTGCACTGAAACATATCCTCACCTCCTAAAGTGAGGTTTAGAAACTTTTGGAGTGAAACAGTCCAACAAATTCAGTTTTTATAAATGTGAAACAATTATAGATTTTTCAATAAACTATAACAATAACTTGAACTCGCACTGAATTTACAAATGAGAGACCGAAGAGGTCTCCTGTAGACAAACAAGGCTGAGAACTTGTGATATGTAGAGAACCAGCATGAAACCCACATGTACATATCACCTCAACTACCTCAACTACCTCGTACCCCTGCATATTGACTCGGTACTGGCACTCCTTGTACTGTATATAACCTCGTTATAGTTATTTTACTGTGTTACTACTTCCTTTTTTTATTTCATATAATTCTATATTTTTTTGCATTGTTATGAAAGGGCTCGTAAGTGACATGTGACAAATACAATGCAATTTGAAGAGAATAGTCACCACACGGTCATCTCACCTCTAAAACAGCATTTTCTGAACATGTGTCCGCCCCATAGGAGCCGACCGAGCGGCTGTGTGTGTGTGTGTGTGTGTGTGTGTGTGTGTGTGTGTGTGTGTGTGTGTGTGTGTGTGTGTGTGTGTGTGTGTGTGTGGGGGGTGTGTGAGATATAGAGACCAGGGCTACCTCCTGCCCTGATCAAACATGGTGGTGGCTGTGCAGGCACCTCATCAGGGTCTGTTTGTTCGAAGGTGCACGGCGTGCCTCGCCACCCTGCCGAGGCAGGGGAAGGAAGAGGCACAGCAGGCCCAGGCTTTTTCAAACACCTCACCTGCCGTGCCACGGCCCCTTGGAGGATCTCAGAACATGACACTGGGCTTAGAGAGGAGCCGGTGATGAGCACAGAGGCTGTGGAACACATGCTCCACAGAGGGAGGTGGTAAGACTGGGTTCTACCCTCTGTCACACAGATGTGAGAAGACAGGGAGAGTCTGTTCCATTACCGTTGGCTGTCTATCTTAGACTTCCGTTGCATCGTACTGCAGTAGCTTAGCTCAACTAGCATGATTGATTTGACACCATGTAGTCAAACAGGGAATGCTGAAATAAGAAATGAACATACTGGGTCAACATACTGTACAACAATGTCTTGGACCTTTGCTATCATATCAAGAGTGAAAACTGGAGTTCCATGTTGTCCCATTCATAACAGTCTAATAAGAAGCATGAGCTGGCGCACACCCAGAGAAAATGATTTAGTGTAGAGGTGCTGATCATGGTCCAAACATACCAAGACAGTCGTGAAGAGAGCACAACAAAACATTTTCACCTCAGGAGACTGAAAAGATTTGGCATGGGCCCCCAGATCCTCAAAAGGTTCTACAGTTGCACCATCGAGAGCATCCTGACCGGTTGAATCGCCGCCTGGTATGGAAACTGCTCGTCATCTGACCGTAAGGTGCTACAGAGGGTAGTGTGAATGGCCCAGTACATCACTGGGGCCAAGCTTCCTGCCATCCAGGACCTACAGTATATAATACGCAGTGTCAGAGAAAAGCCCATAAAATTGTCAGAGACTCCAGTCACCCAACTTATAGACTGTTTTCTCTGCTACCACACAGCAAGCGGTACTGGAGCGCCAAGTCTTGGACCAAAAGGCTCCTCAACAGCTTCTACCCCCAAGCCATTAGACTGCTGAACAATTCATAAAAATTGCCACCGGACAATTTACATTGACCCCCCCTCCTCTTGTACACTGCTGTTACTCGCTGTTTGTTTGTTACCTATGCATAGTCACTTTGCCCCCACCTACATGTACAGATTACCTCAACTAGCCTGTACCCCCGCACACTGACTCTGTACCGGTGCCCCCTGTATATAGCCTCGTTATTGTTATTCTTATTGTGTTACTTTTTAGTATTACTTTTTATTTTAGCCTGCTTGGTAAATATTTTCTTCTTCTTGAACTGCACTGTTGCTTAAGGGCTTGTAAGTAAGCATTTCACGGAAAAGTCTACACTTGTTGTATCCGGCACACGTGGCAAATAAAGTTTGATCCATATGTATAAAGACCCAGTAATTTATTGGGTAAATCACTGTGCCTTCTTCAGGGTGATATCGTGAATGCATGAACCAGGTTATATAGATAAACAGTGCAATTAGTGCAACCAATGACAATAGTGATGGGGAGTGTGTCATAATTATAAGGAATTGAGTGAAAGGGTTAAAAGCCAATAGTTTACAGCATATTTAATATATTAGGCTATTGTTATCATTAGCATTAGAATAAGATTAGCATCAACATACATTATTGTTTAATTTACTTTCACATATATATTTAATTGTTTCCAATTTCATAAAATGTTTGTTACATGTAATCTTTTGGTTCAACCATAATGCATAATAAGCATCATCAACAAGGGGAACATATTGGGTGTAAGATGATAAGCTGCACAAAGAACATATTCATTTATAAGACTTGTTCATAGAAAATAGAATTGTTCATGAGAAGGGCCTGAGATCAAAGTCAATATTCAGACCAATGTTTTTAGACAGGATATCCAGTAGGCCTCTCCTCTGTAGTAGTAGGATCTCCATGTTACCTCCTCTCCTCTGTAGTAGTAGGATCTCCATGTTACCTCCTCTCCTCTGTAGTAGTAGGATCTCCATGTTACCTCCTCTCCTCTGTAGTAGTAGGATCTCCATGTTACCTCCTCTCCTCTGTAGTAGTAGGATCTCCATGTTACCTCATCTCCTTGGTAGTAGTAGGATCTCCATGTTACCTCCTCTCCTCTGTAGTAGTAGGATCTCCATGTTACCTCCTCTCCTCTGTAGTAGTAGGATCTCCATGTTACCTCATCTCCTCTGTAGTAGTAGGATCTCCATGTTACCTCATCTCCTTGGTAGAGCAACATGCTCAACGCCTGTGTATTTGAGGGAGGAGATGGGATGGATGACACACATAAGAATTTGGTGTTTGAGATGTAAAGACAAGGAGATGGAAATTAGATGAAATTGCGTGTCACAGTTCACTGCAGGGAGACAATTAAGTAGAAATGTGGAAGCAGTTCAGTCACAGCACTCCTGGAGACTGAGTGACACTGTACTTGTGTCACGCCAGTTAGAATGTACCAACGTGGCGATAAGGATATTAACCTGGCTCATGTCCAGTTGCTAAACGATGTCGAACATTGCAGATAGATATACATTAAATAGAGCTGACTTGATTCCTTATTCTACGTCCGAGAGGCATGTTTGTTCTACATAGGCCAGTTCAAAAGATAATTTTGTCAGAACAGAGCTAACCTGATTCTGAGAGAGGGAGGTGTCTTGTCTTAATTGAAGACCTTTATCTTCTCAAGGCTAAGCTATATACTGAGACACGATATTTCAATGTCTGTTAATTAACAGGCACTTCCATATCAAAATGGTGGCGTAGTCAGGATAGATTGATCTCTTCTTTAATAAACATATTCACCTGCTGTAGTTTTCAACAGACTATTTCTAATCGATTTCCACCCTGCTCGTTAGTATCCCTCCATGCCCCAAGCACCACATGTCAGCCCAGTACGCATCACTATCCTAGATGTGTTTGTTTGGTGCTTTGTTCATCCACCACAGCTTGCATATGCATATTTGATCAAAAACTCAGATGAAGGGTTTCATAATATCACTGGGCGCCAATTACTGGCTGTTCTGTTGGAAGTTGCAGTGGAAGGCCGTGACTCGTGCTGTCAGCCAGCTAGCGACGAAGCATGGAGACAAAGGGAGCCCATAAGCTGCAGATGTTGATGCTGGAAAGCCTTGGGCAGATGGGGGCCGATGGTGGGGGCCAACGCTCTGGCCCTGTGGCTATTCGGGAGAGCTAGCTGGGAGGAAAGACTGAACGCTATTCATCTGGGCTCTCGGGGGCCTCGGCCCAGCTCCACGCAGGTACCCAGCCTATCAGGAGGCTTCGCTGGATGATGGCTGCACCACAGATGTCACCTGCTGGGGTTCATTGGCCTAGCCAGCAAATGTCATGTTTGGCAGCTGGTGCGTTGCTCTCCCACCAGTTGTTGGCAGAGCTATTCCTAAAGGATGCGAGGGCTGGGGCCTTCCTAATGGGACGACATTGAAGAGAGTTGTTGGCTTCTGTCTGTCATAGAACATTAACCTTGTCCTGTTTCCTGCTCCTCCAGGACCCCAGCACTAAAGTACGACACATGTGAACCTGCAATCTGGCTTCACCCAGGAGCCTCATATTGTTGTGTTTGGCAAAAAGCTTACTACAGCGGCTAACTGTTTATTTTCACTTTTTTTTAAATGACGTTGTCAGGTGGTGTTTTAGCTCCCGGAGCATTACAGTTTTACTATCTGTTTATCCGCTTTGAAACTCTGCACCCAATTAACCTTGTGTTCTTGTTTTCATCCACCATGATCTTGTGCTTGGATTCATTTTAAACATTTATGAAAAGCACCAGTGTCCCCGGGTGGGAAGAATGACACCTTCAACGATTCAGATCCTTCAGAAGAGACCAAATCCATTGACTATTTACATAACGATAATCTCTGTGCTGACAAATTCCTGTGACATTTTCAATATAGCAACAGAGAAAGTAAACTTGTCTTTTTTTCTTCTTTTGAGTGGCAGCCTAAGGGTACATGTTTTATAGAGGTATAAATTGAAATTGATAATGTACCTTTAACCCCCCCAACAAAAAATAACAAAACAAATACAAACTTGCTCCCCCCCCCAAAAAGAGAAAAGAAACCATGAGGTATATATACTGTCCTTCTCTCTGTCTCTGTAAAGAATGGGCCTTCTGTCTGAGGCGGTCACCTTTTTAGCAGAATGATAACCCTGGAAACAGTGACTGCGGTAAGGTGTGCTCATCCTCCTGTCCTACAGTACAAGATTATTCTCAGCCTGCCATCTGGGTAAAGGCTATGCTACAGATCTCTCTCTCTCTTCTCTCCTTCTCTCTCCTTTCCCTCCTTGTGGAGAGGTGAGCCCTCTGACCATTAGTGTGGAGACACTCCGAGGTCACACAGCTGAGCTCCTCTGTCTCTAGAAACACTGTGAAACATGTAAAAAAAAAAAAAACATTTCAGTAGCCTAGCTTCTTTCACTAGCTTGCAGTTGACATTAGCCTATGAAGTTAATGCTGACTGAAGCTAACAACAAAACAAAGGCCCTCTGTGAATTTAGCTAACAAAATTGTTAATGTAAGACGTGTGGTAACAACACTTCTGAAAAGTCAATATCTTTTGTGCAATTTTCAGTGCAACGACACTCTTTGTGGATGTTTTGAGCCTTGCGTTGAATACAAAGAGTGTGGTGTATTCCTCCAAGGGCACGTAACTGCAAATCCCTTTGTGAATACTGTGTCTGCAACTCAGGAAAGCATTAGTCCAATGCCAGTTTCTCACTGAGACTACTTTCGGAGGAGACGTCAAGCCCTCCTCAATAAAAGGAGAGCACATGAGGAAAGTGGTTGCTCTCATTTGAATACTAATAAGAAACACATACATTTGTGGGAATAAGGAGAGATCCAACTCCGTAAGACTATAGGCACACGTAGTGATTCCCTACCCTCTGAATTGTAGGACATTTTCATTTCTAAGACCATATTATATTATTTTATGGCTATATTTTCACCTTTAAAGGAAAAACATTATATTGAAGAAAATCTTAGTTTTCATCTGACACATCCTTATGCATCCTCTCCTTGGTCTCTATCAATGTAAAATTGCTATATTCTAAACTGTAAGAGCAGGCCTGAATATCGACTACCATATCCAAATCGATCTGCCTGAGCATCACCCTCTGTATTTAAACGGATTAGCAAACAGGAGGCACACTACCAAGCAGACAAATCACACCCAGGGGATTGGTCATGCAATTAAGATTATGATCAATGACAAGTCAATCATTCAGGCCCCCCTCTCTCTCTGGCGTGTTCAGCAATTACCCTCCAGCTGGTAGGGGCTGCCCTGACCCAATAGAAGTGCCTCCCCCATTACCTCCTCCAAAGAGCAGATAGCTCTGTCAGTCACATCTCTGGGCACAAGGCGCTCCAATAATTACCCCCAGCCCCATAGACACCATGTCAGGTTGGTTGAGTCATACGGCCCCCTCCTGAGGAGAAAGATGAGGAGCAGGACGTGGAATGTTTGAGATTTTAAAATGGCTGCTGCTAAGATTTAAAGCTGTCATCTTAAAAGGGCGATAGAGGTGCATGAACGGTAAGATAAAGATATTGTGTCATAGTCGTTTAAAAAAAATGTATTGTATAGATGTTGTGAGAATGAATCAAGCCTTTTTCCAAATGGTAGTTCATTATAAAATGAGTTTGTCTCATTCATTTCAGTTCAAATGCATCACACTCTGCACAAAAGCTCACCAGTCGTTCTTTTGACTTTTTCATAGATTTGTTGCCAGCTAAACAAAGAGACAATGAATTCTCTACATTCTCAGGTGTCCACGTTGCATTCAACAGTGGCTAGTGTGGTTGTCTGCAGAGATAGGAGATGTGTGCCCTGAACCCTCTATTAGTCATAATAGTGAGGAAGCCCATACTGCATCTCGCCACCAAATAAAGGAGGCAGGTGTGAGAAAGAAATGAATGTAAACCCATCAAGAGTACAATTAGGGCCTCACAAAAAAAATCCAGACACACTCCAAAACCAACAGAACCCTGCTTTATCTTTTATCCAGACACATCCATATTTTAATTGTCAATCTACACCCCCTAACATGTAAGTCTTACTACTGGAGACCTATAAATTATTTCATTACGAAATACATATTTTCATATTTTGCAGGTGCAGATTTAGCCGAGCAGCGTCGCGTGGTTTCGTCCATTAGGCGCTCAGTGTGTTGCCGGTCTAATTCGCTGTGCCTGGAGGTGCAGGGAGCACCAGGCCTTTGTGGTCGGTGGGAAGAGAAAGGCAGTTTAACCTAATTTGATTCTAATTACTAAAACAGGAAGTCCACCTGCCACATGGACGTGAGGGCTGAGCTGTGTGTTTTCCCCTCCAAGGGTTGGACAGAATCCGTCCACTGAAATGAATCTGAAGCAGAGAGCTTGATATTGGGAGATTCTCAGTAATATTGTGCATTCTTTTGCATTGCCTGCTAGGATTTGTTGATGGTATTACAACAGCACAGTGGACATGTTAAAATTTATTTATTCAGACAAGTTTTTGTCACATAAAGCCTTTTAGATGGCATTGAAAGGTGTGTTGTATGCCTGGCTTATTCAACGCCCTTCTCCAGGTGCTATGAAAATAATTGCCATTAGTCAAATGATAGCTTGTGACTGTGTACCTGATTCCCTTACAACTAATAGCACAATGCACATTTTGAATATTTCCCCAACGATAAATATTTGAAATGCAAATACAACTCATTAGATAAGAATTTCAAGGAGCCGTGGTGTGAGGGGATGTCAAAATGTATGTTATCTGCCAAGAACAAAGCACTATTGTCTAGACGTGTGTTAAATTACCACAGGCGAGAAATGTCTAACATTACAGCTATGCCAAAAATTTACTCAGCCCTAATATCTATTTCTTGGTTGGAGCCGTACGATTTGCAGTTCAATCTTATTATTTTCAGCACTTAGGCTGATAGGAGTTTGCCAAGTGTGGTGTAAGCCTTAAGCGGGCTGCCACATAGAATTTGTGTAGTTTAAAAATGCTACTTAGATAGCTAATTAGCGCATGAGACCAAGATCAAGCTTTTAGTAAAAGGAAAAGAGATGGCGAGTGACAATGTGAGTGCAGAGTTACATGCAGTCAGTGTTGTTGTCATGATTTGAACTGATATCAATGAGAACACACCCATTTGGAGCTGGCCTGTCTTCCCTTCTGAGGTCATCACTGGCGCATTGGGTTACATGAGTCAGATCTGTAGAGAACGGAGTAATAATGAAAGTCTGATACACCTCTGACTCTCGACCATTATCTCATTATGTTGACATTGGTGACTTGTAGTTGGCTAATGATCAACAAGGGAGAGAGTTGATTCTACATTGTATGTTTGTGAAAAAGGCATTTTGTCAAAGTCTTATTTTGGGACTTTTTCTAGTTGGAATCTGCTCATTTGATATGACCACCCACACATATTCCAAAAGATTTCTCTGTCAATTTAGACAAAGAGAGAAGCACCATCCTGTGCAGAAATACATCCTTATGTTCTCTTCTTTCCATGGAAGTGACCTCTAAAACACTAGAAACTTTCACAAAAAAAACTAACTAGAAACTATTCTCTTTTGTTGCTTGGTACACCTTGGCTGCAATCAGAAATGTTTCAAAGGGGCTGATTAGTAGACTTTGCCAGTTGCTTGGATGCGAGAGGAAAATTAATAATACTGTTTGTCCTTGAATTGTAATAGCATACTGTTGGGCTTGTGTGGGCAGCAGTTCCATGAGGCAGGATCTGATTCCATTGTGTAGTCACTATGCTCACTGCGTAATAGCTTCCCCAAGGGCGTCGTTCCAAGCCAGAGTGAGTGCACCATTAACTCAAGAGCACAGGGAAAGGATACTATCCTATCTACAGTTTAAGGTCACCAGTCCACCTCATCTGTCAGCCCTTATCAGCTGACAAAATCCGCCAGTGGTGTTAATGGCAAGGCCTCTCTCTGCTTTCACTGTGTCAGACCCTAACAAGGGAGGAGATTGTTCCCTTAATGTGTCACTTCCTGTTTTGGTAAGGGAAGGAGCTGAGTAGTCCTCTCCTGGAAGAGTTAGAGATCAGAGGAATGGTTGGCCCGGAGGAGGTGTATTTCAACTGTAGGCATGTCTTGGAAACCTGATTCTTCCTCGTGGGCCCCAGTGTTCTTAGAGAGCCTGAGCTAATGTCAGAGGCTTTTCGTGTCAACGAATTCACACCGTACAGCCAGACTTGCTGAGAATTTGTGAATGTCAGAGGGATTTCATTTTTCCATCTCAGTTTTCACTCCTACAGTTATATTGATATTTTCTACTGGTTGGGAGCCCCACAATTTTCCATAAAAAGGCATAAAATTACAATGTGGTATGACATCAGCAATGGTGACTGTCACCACTGTATATTCCTGTAGCTTATTCCCACACAGACAGATTTGCACGCTGTGTGCAACTTTGATCTCCGGGTATTAAAGTCAATAGTACCCAAATGTGGTGGGGAGTAGAACAGCGGCTTATGGGGGTTTATTTTCTGCACTACATGCAGGAGGCTATCTGAGCCGAGACAGAAGCCTTGAGAGAGAGAGAGAGAGAGAGGGGGAGAGAGAGAGAGAAAGAGAAGCCTATTTGTCAGACTTGCCGCTTGTCTGAGGAGCAGGTCAAGTTCTTGGCTGAGAAAGTGCTGTGTTGCTATGGTGACGTGTGGTTTCTCTCCGTGTCCTGGGGTTAGGGCGCCATCAGCAGTATGAGTATTGCTCGAGATGCAGCCAAGATCAGGGCCCTAATCAGAAACGCTTATTTTGGGTAAAGGCGAATAGTGCCTGAGGCAATGAGAGCAATGAGAGATCAGCAAACACAGCTACGAGACAGCACAGACAGCACCGGAGCCTTGGCTAATGCAAAAATAAACACAGAGATACTGTAGATACTGGAATACATGACAAAAACGGAGCGGGTCTGCTGCAATCTGCAGGGTTTGTATCAGCTCTGATATAGGACCTGATTAAAGATTGACGAGAGGTTTCAATTTCACGGTTATTACAGTATATGGTATGTTAGGAATCAGTAATAAGTATATTGCCTACTAAATGTAGTATAATGTCCAGCTTCCATACCTGGACATACAGAGAATGATGGAACACTTCCAATTGCATAATTAACTTTCTGAATGAAAATCTGACTCACACTCTAAAGATACTGTATGTTTCAGATTTTTTTCCAGTAAATCATTGCATCAAATTAGTCTTGTTTTTACATTTTTCATGGAAAAGTTTGGCAAGAACACTGCACGCTGGGGGCTGCTGGGAGCCAAGAGCACTTTATTTCTGTTTGGATGGAAGGGTTGGGTTCAGGTTGGCACAGGCTATCTGCTGTAGTCTTTGGCACCCCTCCCCATCCCTGTCCCTCGACATACTCTCCCCCTTCTGTACACGGCCTGTACAGTGTCTCATGTGTTTGTGTGTTTGTGTGTGTGTGTGGTGTGTGTGTGTGTTTCTTTGTTTATTTATTTGGATATTAGCCTTCGCAGAAGCAGCAGCTTCTCTTGCTGGGGTCCACCAAAAAACATTAACATGACAAGTAACAAAACACTGATACATTGATAGACAAGGACATACAAACATTAAAAATACAACGATATACAAACAATACAACAACAAAAATAACACAAACAGTAAAACAAAAAAATTATGTGTGTGTTAGTGTTTCTGTGTGTGTGTTTGTCCCCTCACAGTCCCTGCCATTCCATGGGTTCTTGTATAATCTATTATTTAAAGGTAATTATGTTGTTTAATCCGTTTTTAAAGGTCATTGTGTTGTTTAATCTATTATTTAAAGGTCATTGTGTTGTTTAATCTGTTTTTAAAGGTCATTGTGTTGTTTAATCTATTATTTAAAGGTCATTGTGTTGTTTCATCTGTTTTTAAAGGTCATTGTGTTGTTTAATCCGTTTTTAAAGGTCATTGTGTTGTTTAATCTATTATTTAAAGGTCATTGTGTTGTTTCATCTGTTTTTAAAGGTCATTGTGTTGTTTAATCCGTTTTTAAAGGTCATTGTGTTGTTTAATCTATTATTTAAAGGTCATTGTGTTGTTTAATCTATTATTTAAAGGTCATTGTGTTGTTTAATCTGTTTTTAAAGGTCATTGTGTTGTTTAATCTATTATTTAAAGGTCATTGTGTTGTTTAATCCGTTTTTAAAGGTCATTGTGTTGTTTAATCTATTATTTAAAGGTCATTGTGTTGTTTAATCTGTTTTTAAAGGTCATTGTGTTGTTTAATCTGTTTTTAAAGGTCATTGTGTTGTTTAATCTATTATTTAAAGGTCATTGTGTTGTTTCATCTGTTTTTAAAGGTCATTGTGTTGTTTAATCTGTTTTTAAAGGTCATTGTGTTGTTTAATCTATTATTTAAAGGTCATTGTGTTGTTTAATCTGTTTTTAAAGGTCATTGTGTTGTTTAATCTATTATTTAAAGGTCATTGTGTTGTTTAATCTGTTTTTAAAGGTCATTGTGTTGTTTCATCTGTTTTTAAAGGTCATTGTGTTGTTTAATCTGTTTTTAAAGGTCATTGTGTTGTTTAATCTATTATTTAAAGGTCATTGTGTTGTTTCATCTGTTTTTAAAGGTCATTGTGTTGTTTAATCTGTTTTTAAAGGTCATTGTGTTGTTTAATCTGTTTTTTAAAGGTCATTGTGTTGTTTAATCTGTTTTTTAAACGTCATTGTGATAATTGACCATGATAATTGACCATCCAATGTTATACCTAGGAATTTAGCTTCCTCAACTTGTTCAATGGTCACAACTCCCGTTGGTTGTTTAGGTCTAAGAGAATGTTTTGTACCAAATACAATGTTTTTATTTTTAGATGTATTTATTATGAATTGCCCATTCTGATATATACAGTGTATATATATTTTTTTGTTTTTTGTTTTGTTTAATTTTTACACCTTTTTCTCCCCAATTTCATGGTATTCAATAGTTTTAGTAGCTACTATTTTGTCTCATCGCTACAACTCCCGTACGGGCTCGGGAGAGACGAAGGTTGAAAGTCATGCGTCCTCCGATACACAACCCAACCAAGCCGCACTGCTTCTTAACACAGAGCGCATCCAACCCGGAAGCCAGCCGCACCCATGTGTTGGAGGAAACACTGTGCACCTGGAAACCTGGGTTAGCGCGCACTGCGCCTGGCCCGCCACAGGAGTCGCTGGTGCGCGATGAGACAAGGACGTCCCTACCGGCCAAGCCCTCCCTAACCCGGAGGAGGCTAGGCCAATTTTGCATCGCCCCACGGATCTCCCGGTCGCGGCCGGTTACGACAGAGCCTGGGTGCATGGTAAGTGTGTGTGTGTGTGTGATGTTGGGTTTAAGTTACTGACACTAAGGCTTGGCTCTCTCAATCCTCCCAGCTGGTATGATGCATTTTACAAAGTGAATTATACCAGCTGCATTTCTTATATCGGCTGTTACATATGTTGAAAACTTGATTGCTGACATGAAAAACATTTTGGGACTATATCAACAATGGACTAATGAAACAATTACCACGAGATTGGATGACATTTTCCTTTAAACCTCAGGCACTTGACCCCTATCGGCCTGGGTCTGTCACCTGGGCTGGTCACATGTTTTCCAGACCTTTGGGCGTGCTCCACCTCAGTCTTCATATGATCCATCTGCAGCTTTTCACTGATCATTTTTCTTACTTTCTCCACAGACTCCGCCCAGTTCTCATGTGAAGACTTTTCCTGTTGTTGTATCAACTGCTTGTAGAATCCTTTTAGTTTGTTTAAAAGATCCCTCACGTGTGATAGAGAAACACTGTCCTCTCCATTACTCCCGCCTTTGGCTTTGGATCCCTGGACAGATAGTAGCAGCAGCAAATTATGAGTGTAAAAGTGTGTGAGTGTGCGTGTGTCTGTGTTGTGTTGTGTCGGTCTGCGTGTGTGTGTTATGTGTGTTAGTCGGTATGTAGTGTATGTGAATGTGTGTGGATTTTGTAGCCTAGTGGATAGAGTGTTGGACTAGTAACCAGAAGGTTGCAAGTTCAAATCCCCGAGCTGACAAGGTACAAATGTGTCATTCTGCCCCTGAACAGGCAGTTAACCCACTGTTCCTAGGCTGTCTTTGAAAATAAGAATTTGTTCTTACCTGACTTGCCTAGTTAAATAAAGGTCAAAAAAATAAAATAAATGTAGTGAGTATGTCTAGTAAGTGTGCATATATAGTCTAGTGAGTGAGCATATGGTGTGTGTATATATAGTCTAGTGAGGTCCTGGATGACAGGGATCTCGGTCTCAGTGATGTACTGGGCTGTCCTCATCACCCTCTGTAGTGCATTGCGGTCAAGGGTGGTGCATTTGCCACATCAAGTGGTGATGCAGCCTGTCAAGATGGTGCAGGTGTAAAACTTTTGGAGGATCCGAGTGCCCACGCCAAATCTTTTCAGCCTCCTGAGGAAGTAGAGGAGCTAACGTGCCCTTTACAAGGCTGTGCCGGTTTGTGTGGACCATGTTAAGTCCTTAGTGATGTGGACACCAAGGAACTTGAAGCTCTCGACCCGGTCCACAACAGCCCCATCAATGGTAGCTAGTAACCAAACTTTTTCAATAGAACACTTTTTTAGTGTCCTTCAAAACAAAAAAACGAGCTCTCTCTCATTTTGCATTCAACACGTGAGTATCAGATGTGCATGTATGTTTGTGCATTTACGCATTTGTGTGCACGTGTGAAGGGCTTCCCTTAATCATGGTCAAATATGTTGTATCCTATCTTTGACGGTCCAGGGGCCAATTGGAAAACGTCCCCCCATCACTTGAAATGTACTACTGAAGCTTCGTCCCTACATCAATCACATGCAGTCATGTGGACTGGTTGATTACAGTGTGATGGAATGGATGTGTGCTGCAATTTAAGCAATGACACATTTCAGGCACTAGCAAGAATAGCAATTACATGTCCAGTAGCAAATCCACCAGATTTGGGATGTACTTTCGAAAACTGTTCACTGAAATGAACCCAAGTTCCATAAAATGTCATGTCATGGGACTGAAGCTCAAAATCTTTGGCACTCTGAAGAGAAAAAATACTGCATCTCTGTTGATAATATGCTAGAGGTTAATCTTTCAGTTACAGAACTTACAACTTGAGAAATGTACTTAAAGACGTCAAGTAAGGCCCGCCAAGAGCCTATTATCATCTTTCCTCAATATTGCTTACGCTGGGCAGCAATTTGCCAGGTTGTCTCTCCTCAATTTTATTCGTCATATGCTTCATAAACAACAGGTGTAGACTAACAGTGAAATGCTTACTCAGGGGCCCTTCCCATCAATGCAGAGAGAAAGAAAATAGAGAAATAATAGAAAAGTAAAACACGTTACAGTGAGGGAAAAAAGTATTTCATCCCCTGCTGATTTTGTAAGAAATGATCAGTCTATAATGTTAATGGTAGGTTTATTTGAACAGTGAGAGACAGAATAACAACAAAAAAATAAGAGAAAACGCATGTCAAACATGTTATATATTAAACGCATTTTAATGAGGGAAATACGTTTTTGACCCCTCTGCAAAACATGACTTAGTACTTGGTGTCCGTGTGTTTTGGGTCATTGTCATGCTGGAATACCCATCCACGAACCATTTTCAATGCCCTGGCTGAGGGAAGGAGGTTCTCACCCAAGATTTGATGGTACATGGCCCCGTCCATCGCCCCCTTTGATACGGTGAAGTTATCATGTCCCCTTAGCAGAAAAACACCCCCAAAGCATAATGTTTCCACCTCCATGTTTGACGGTGGGGATGGTGTTCTCGGGGTCATTAGGCAGCATTCCTCCTCCTCCAAATATGGCGAGTTGAGTTGATGCCAAAGAGCTCCATTTTGGTCTCATCTGACCACAACACTTTCACCCAGTTGTCCTCTGAATCATTCAGATGTTCAATGGCAAACTTCAGACGAGCATGTATATGTGCTTTCTTGAGCAGGGGGACCCTGCGGGCACTGCAGGATTTCAGTCCTTCACAGCATAGTGTGTTACCAATTTTCTTGGTGACTATTTTCTTGGTGACTATGGTCCCAGCTGCCTTGAGATCATTGACAAGATCCTCACGTGTAGTTCTGGGCTGATTCTTCACCGTTCTCATGATCATTGCAACTCCACGGGGTGAGATCTTGTATGGAGCCCCAGGCCGAGGGAGATTGACAGTTCTTTTGTGTTTCTTCCATTTGCGAATAATCGCACCAACTGTTGTCACCTCACCAAGCTGCTTGGTGATGGTCTTGTACGCCATTCCAGCCTTGTGTAGGTCTACAATCTTGTCCCTGACATCCTTGGAGAGCTCTTTGTTCTTGGCCATGGTGGAGAGTTTGGAATCTGATTGATTGATTGCTTCTGTGGACAGGTGTCTTTTATACAGGTAACAATCTGAGATTAGGAGCACTCCCTTTAAGAGTGTGCTCCTAATCTCAGCTCGTTACCTGTATAAAAGACACCTGGGAGCCAGAAATCTTTCTGATTGAGAGGGGATCAAATACTTTTTTCCCTCACTGTATAAGGTCCGCCTACATCTGCTACCGGTAGAAAATAAATTAAGCAAATATCACCGGATACCACAGTACAATTAACATCAAGTTTTCATTTCACCTTTGCAAACTGACTGTCTCGCTTTATGTACGGTTGAAGTCGGAAGTTTACATAGACCTTTGCCAAATACATTTAAACTCAGTTTTACCACAATTCCTGACATTTAATCCTAGTAAAAATTCCCTGTCTTCGGTCAGTTAGGATCACCACTTTATTTTAAGAATGTGAAATGTCAGAATAATAGTAGAGAGAATGATTTATTTCAGCTTTTAATTATTTTATCACATTCCCAGTGGGTCAGAAGTTTACACTCAATTAGTGTTCGGTAGCATTGCCTTTAAATTGTTTAACTTGGGTCAAACGTTTCGGATAGCTTTCCACAAGCTTCCCACAATACGTTGGATGAATTTTGGCCCATTCCTCCTGACAGAGCTGGTGTAACTGTCAGGTTTGTAGGCCTCCTAGCTCGCACACGCATTTTCAGTTCTGCCCACAAATGTTATAGGATTGATGTCAGGGCTTTGTGATGGCCACTCCAATAACGTGACTTTGTTGTCCTTATGCCATTTTGCCACAACTTTGGAAGTATGCTTGGGGTCACTGTCTATTTGGAAGACCCATTTGCGACCAAGCTTCAACTTCCTGACTGATGTCTTGAGATGTTGCTTCAATATATCCACATAATTTTCCTGCCTCATGAGGCCATCTATTTCATGAAGTGCACCAGTCCCTCCTGCAGCAAAGCACCCCCACAACATGATGCTGCCTCCCCCATGCTTCACGGTTGGGATGGTATTCTTTGGCTTACAAGCCTCCCCCTTTTTCCTCCAAACATAACGATGGTCATTATGGCCAAACAGTTATATTTTTGTTCCATCAGACCAGAGGACATTTCTCTAAAAAGTACAATTTTTGTCCCCATGTGCAGTTGCAAACCGTAGTCTGGCTTTTTTTTTATGTCAGTTTTGGAGCAGTGGCTTCTTCCTTGCTGAGCGGCCATTCAGGTTATGTTGATATAGGACTCATTTTACTGTGGATATAGATACTTTTGTACCTGTTTCCTCCAGAATCTTCACTAGGTCCTTTGCTGTTGTTCTGGGATAGATTTGCACTTTTCGCACCAAAGTACATTCATCTCTAGGAGACAGAACGCGTCTCCTTCCTGAGCGGTATGACGTCTGCATGGTCCCATTGTGTTTATACTTGCGTACTATTGTTTGTACAGATGAACATGGTACCTTCAGGTGTTTGGAAATTGCTCCCAAGGATGAACCAGACTTATGGAGGTCTTGACTGATGTCTTTTGATTTGAAATACATCCACAGGTACATCTCCAATTGACTCAAATTATGTCAATAAGCCTATCAGAAGCTTCTAAAGCCATTACATAATTTTCTGTAATTTTCCAAGCTGTTTTAAAGCACTGTCAACTTAGTGTATGTAAACTGCTGACCCACTGGAATTGTGTTACAGTGAAGTATAAGTGAAATAATCTGTCTGTAAACATTTGTTTAAAAAATGACTTGTGTCATGCACAAAGTAGATGTCCTAACCGACTTGCCAAAACTATAGTTTGTTAACAAGAAATTTGTGGAGTGGTTTAAAAACTAGTTTTAATGACTCCAACCTAAGTGTATGTAAACTTCCGACTTCAACTGTAAATATATAAATGATATAATATACACTGAGTGCACAAAACATTAGGAACACCTGCTCTTTTCATGAGAATGACTGACCAGGTGAAAGCTATAATCACTTATTGATGTCACTTGTTAAATCACTTCAATCAGTGTAGATGAAGGGGAGGAGCCAGGTTAAAGAAGGAATGTTGTGCCTTGAGACAATTGAGACATGGATTGTGAACAGTATGTGTGCTATTCAGAGGGTGAATGGGTAAGACAAAAGATTTAAGTATCTTTGAACAGGGGATTGGTAGTAGGAGCCAGGCGCACAGGTTTGAGTGTGTGAAGAACTGCAGAGCTGCTGCTTTTTTCACTCTCAATACTTTCCCGTGTGTATAAACAGTGGTCCACCACCCACAGGACATCCAGCCAACTTGACACAACTGTGGGAAGCGTTGGAGTCAACATGGATCAGCATCCCTGTGGAATGCTTTTGAAGTCCATGCCCTTAGAATTTAGGCTGTTCTGAGGGCAAAAGGGGCTGCAACTCAATATTAGTAAGGTGTATACTGCTGTAAATGATAATGTGTTCTCAGTCAACTTACCTGGTAAAATAAGGATTACATTTGTAAAAAAAATTATACACTCAGCATATATTTATATACCCAGCTGGGGCTTAGTGGCCTTAAAAGGCAGTGAGGCTCTTTTTCTCGCACCAGTGTTCCCGGAGTCTGCGGAGGCTCAAGCCCAAGGATCCATAGCCTGGGATTCCTCAGAGTGGACCAGCTGGTTGGGAAGTGAGCAGGATAGAGAGTGATTCCGGCTTGGCCAGGCGGGACGTGGCCAGATAACAG
The DNA here is from genome assembly GCF_057628025.1 of Oncorhynchus mykiss. Lineage (NCBI taxonomy): Eukaryota > Metazoa > Chordata > Actinopteri > Salmoniformes > Salmonidae > Oncorhynchus > Oncorhynchus mykiss. The sequence continues at coordinate 62,574,788 of NC_143040.1, forward strand.
ACTGATACTGGGGACTAATTTGGTCATGTGCAGGGCTGACAGATGAGGTGAGGCTGATAAAAAACATGCCAGACAAAAGGTTCCTGTGGCCGTGGCTGGTGTCTATGAGCTGCCTCTCACTATTTGTCTGTCCTGTGCTGTCTCTGTCTGTATGGATGTCTGTCTGTGTTAGCAGGTCAGTCACACACACACATACACCACAGGAGGCTGCTGAAGGGAGGATGGCTCATAATAATGGCTGGAACAGAGCGAATGGAATGGCAACCATGAGTTTGATGTATTTAATGCCATTCCACCTATTCCCCTCGAGCCATTACCATGAGCCCGTCCTCCCCAATCAAGGTGCCACCAACCTCCTGTGACATACACCCCCTTTCCCCTGCTCTCCCCACACAGATAAAAGTGCCAGAAGTGTAGCAAGGCTTGAACTGCCACTGACAACCATCTCATGTAAAGATGTCAACGAGGCTAGATGGCAACTGCCTTTGAATGGTCCTGTTCACTCCTCAAATCAAATAAAAAAAATGTGCTATTCAAATCAAATGTTATATAACTTTCTGGGCTAATAATTTAAGAAATAACAACAACAACAACAAAATACATCTGCAAAGAAATAGAGCTGCAATATCTCTCGGTACCCCCTACAACAAATCCTTTACCACGCAACACTCTACTTTGACCAGCCAACATAATTCAATCTCTGTGTGAGTGCTACAATGGTCTGTCTCAAATGTCCCCATGTCCTTGCGTCACGTCCTCATCTGATATGGCTCGATCTTTTAGCTAATCTTCCATGTGTTAGGGGCCGGCCTGGTTGACTCCACAACAGGATGTAAACACCCGAAACACCAAACAATATCACAAATAACAGACTGACAGGCCGGCGGACACAACAGAAGTATTGCACCCGGCTCTGGTCATAATGGAGAGGAGGGCCTCTGCTTACATAAACTCAGGCCAGGCCCAGTTGGCTCACTTGGCTATGGTAAGGGGAATAGCAGATCAGCCGTCAGAAAGACTGTGAAACGTCTGTGTCACAAGTGTTACACAGGGAGACACACACACAGAGCAGCAGCACATTCAGGGCTGGTCTCCAAACATTTCTCTCATCCATACATGCACATATTCTCTCTCGCTCTCTCTCTCTCTCTCTCTCTCTCTCTCTGTGTTCACTTCCTGTCTCTCTTCCTTGGAATACGATGCACTAGACATCAAAGGCTTCTGTGAGTACCTGTCTCATACACAAGGGTCACAAGGTCACCGCAGTGCTGATTAATTAATGCTTCCCCTCCTGCCTTGTGAAAGACCAGCTCCACTTCAGATCTGGCCTATCCCACTCTGTTATGAGTCCACTCTGTTACATGTCAACTCTGTTACGTGTCCACTCTGTTACGTGTCCACTCAGTTACGTGTCCACTCAGTTACGAATCCACTCTGTTACGAGTCCACTCTGTTATGAGTCCACTCAGTTACGAGTCCACTCTGTTATGAGTCCACTCTGTTACGTGTCCACTCAGTTACGAGTCCACTCTGTTATGAGTCCACTCAGTTACGAGTCCACTCTGTTATGAGTCCACTCTGTTATGAGTCCACTCTGTTAAGTGTCCACTCAGTTACGAGTCCACTCTGTTATGAGTCCACTCTGTTATGAGTCCACTCTGTTAAGTGTCCACTCAGTTACGAGTCCACTCTGTTATGAGTCCACTCTGTTATGAGTCCACTCTGTTACATGTCCACTCAGTTACGAGTCCACTCTGTTATGAGTCCACTCTGTTATGAGTCCACTCTGTTACGAGTCCACTCAGTTACGAGTCCACTCTGTTACATGTCAACTCTGTTATGAGTCCACTCTGTTATGAGTCCACTCTGTTATGAGTCCACTCTGTTATGAGTCCACTCAGTTACGAGTCCACTCTGTTACGTGTCCACTCAGTTACGAGTCCACTCTGTTACATGTCAACTCTGTTATGAGTCCACTCTGTTATGAGTCCACTCTGTTATGAGTCCACTCTATTACGAGTCCACTCTGTTACGAGTCCACTCTGTTACGAGTCCACTCTGTTACGAGTCCACTCTGTTACGAGTCCACTCTGTTACGTGTCCACTCTGTTACGTGTCCACTCTGTTACGAGTCCACTCTGTTACGTGTCCACTCTGTTACGAGTCCACTCTGTTACGAGTCCACTCTGTTATGTGTCCACTCAGTTACTTATAATAGCTGCAAAGAGCAATGCACTTAAAGACAACATGCAGACTGTGGATTACTTAGTTGGATAAATTACGAGTCCACTCTGTTACGAGTCCACTCTGTTACGAGTCCACTCTGTTACGAGTCCACTCTGTTACGTGTCCACTCTGTTACGTGTCCACTCTGTTACGAGTCCACTCTGTTACGAGTCCACTCTGTTACGTGTCCACTCTGTTACGAGTCCACTCTGTTATGTGTCCACTCAGTTACTTATAATAGCTGCAAAGAGCAATGCACTTAAAGACAACATGCAGACTGTGGATTAATTAGTTGGATAAATTAGGAAACAGTTTAAAACCTTGACAGAATGTTGCCTTCTTGAGCAGAATTGTAGTACGAACAATGTTCTGGCAGCGGTGGAAAAAGTACCCACATGTTAGACTTGAGTAGAAATAAAGATACCTTAATAGGAAATTTCTCAAGTAAAAGTGAAAGTCACCCAGTAAAATTCTACTTGAGTAAAAGTCTAAAAGTACAGTATTTGGTTTTAAATATACTTAAGTATCAAAAGTAAATGTAATTGCAAAAATGTACTTTAGTATCAAAAGTAAAAGTCAAAATCCTTATATTAAGCAAACCAGATGGCACAATTGTTGGTGTTTTATTAATTTTCAGATAGCCAGGGGCACACTCCAACCCTCAGACATCATTCAGAAACAAAGCATGTATATTTAGTGATTCTGCCAGATCAGAGGTAGTAGAGATGACCAGGGATGTTCTCTCTTGCGGGAATTTGACAACTTCTGTCCTGTTAAGCATTCAAAATGTAACGAGTGCTTTTGGGTGTCAGGGAAAATGTATGGAGTAAAAAGTACATAATTTTCTTTAGGAATGTGGTGAAGTAAAAAGTAGTGAAAAATATAAATAGTATTTTACAGATAACGACTTCCAGTGAGAAATAATATAAGGTATTTTTTACTTTCACCAGTGGTACAGGATGCTTTGTAATTCAATTGAAACCTCACACACTGATCATAGCTCTCTGTCTACACAAAACAGAATGGAATGGTCACAGTAGCTAACTAGCACCCCCTTTTGAAACTTCTGATCTTTAAAATGCTCACGTATTCACTCCAAAACCCCACTCAAACTCAAATTCGTCTCTCACCCATAGAACATGTTGAATCTAGTTTGTAATAATTTTGATAAATGAATAAATGGAGTGGTTGATTGATTAATGTGTTGACTATATTATACAAGTGTTCTGATGATCTTTCATATCCAGTAGCTGTGTGTGTGTGTGTGTGTGTGTGTGTGTGTGTGTGTGTGTGCGTGCGTGCGTGCGTGCGTGTGTTTGTGTGTGTGTGTATGAATGCAGCATGCCAGAGAAAACAACAGCTCAGCTTTGATTAATTAGGATTAAGAGTCTTACAACTCATAATTCACATGTCGAACAAAAGCATATTTGTAAAATCGTAATTCCCCCAATGTATGAAAAATCACACAGCGTATTTTTTTTTTATTCCAGTTGGAAATTGCCCTGCTATTTTTGGTCATAGATGAAATAGGGTCAGCTTCAAAAGAACGAGTGCAATTATCAGCAAATTTGAAGCCAATTAATGTAATGTAGTGTATATTTTAATTGCACAGTGGATATCACTCTAGTTAAATTAATAGAAATTATACTCTTGAAGTTCTTTAGCATTACCTCATTTGAGTGTATGCATTGAAACTGTCACTGTGCAAGAAGCTATCAAATAAGCTATAACTCTGTACAACAGACCTGGTAAACAAATAACAAGTAATTAACAATGTGACTTCAGAAAAGGAACCCATGCTTACCAAGGGGAGGATGAGAGTACAAATACTTTCCAATCCATGTCTCCCATGTTACCCCCTGAGTGATGTTATAGTGCTACCCAGCAGCAGTGAGTCTGAGACAGGCTAAACCCACAGCCTCTAGTGCTGGAGTGCCAGAGCCACAACACCAGAGAGCAGTGTGGGAGAGGGTCGATAAGCAGCTCAGACAGGATCAGTGGAAACAGTGGGGAGTTACATGGGCCCTCTCTCTTTCCTTAGAGCTGTTCCGCCATCTTCCACCGCCCTCCCTCACCTTAAAGCCACTCCGCCATCCTCTACCATACTGGGCCAATCTTGCACTGCCCTATGGAACTCCCAATCACAGCTGGTTGTGATACAGTCTGGATTCAAACCAGGGTGTCTGTAGCGACACCTCTAGCACTGAGACGCAGTGCCTTAGACCACTGTGCCACTCGGGAGCCCAGTGTCTCACCCAGAGAACAAGGCGAGCATCTGTCCGTTCTTCCCCGTAGACACGAACATCCTACCAGCCCGTCCAAGTCAACCCACCTGGTTACAAGGTCACCTCACAAACTCCCACACTCACTTACTCTCTTATGTACTTTTTGTGTTAGGACACCCATCTCTCTCCTCCTCGCTCTGTCTTTTTTCCTCTTTGTCTTTGTCCTCTCTCTGTCTTTGTCCTCTCTCTCTTTCTCTCTCTCTCAATCTCCAGCAGAGGTTGTGAAAGCAGCACACTGTCTCTGAGATACACAGACGGAGGAGATGAGTAGGAAGCTGACTGGACTAAAATAGGACGGTCGATAAAGGGAAACCTAATTGGCTTCCAGCACTTGAGCATGTGGTTTCAACTGTTTCATCCACCCATTGTTTTCACATACCCCAAAGGCCGGTTCAGATTGAGGCATAGGGTTTATTCACCGAAGCATCGCCCATGTCTGTTTCATTGACTTGTATTGTAGTTTGAAAGCTGTGTAATTATAAATGTCTACTTTACCCATTGGTAAAGCACAAGGGCAAGATTAACATTTTTCAAATGAAATAATTTAAAGCGGTTTATACAATATCCCTTGGGTAAGTGCATGTTCTGTAAATGGAAAGCAATTAACTGTAGTTGTTCACCAATATAAAGTTGTGAAGGCCAATACTCGTCTCGTGAAGGCTTCAGTGGGAGGCTACTGCTAACAAAGCATACGTGGGTTGTCAGATCACAGATCATGGAGAGAGAGAAACATCTCATATTGCACATTATGGGACTGAGAATAGTAAATACGAAAAAAATGTCTGAATATTGGCCTAGTACATCAGTGAATTTACTTATGTTATACGTAAAGAGATACTTTTGAGGAGATAGGAAACTCCACTGGAATCATAATAACGGCCATTGTGTACGTTGCATATTCATCGTCAATGGGTGCATTCTGGGCGATTCTGGGACAAGGAGGTTTCTCATATCCTGACTTATAGAAGTGATTGCATGACAATTAGCTCAGCAACCATGTGATGCAGCATGACAACGTGAACGTGATTTGTCAATAGGGGCGTAATACATTTCTCCATTCACTGAGATTCCTACCTCCTCCTTTCTAAGTATCTCTGCCCTGGTACAGTGCACCTCTTTACTTAAAAATAAAAAGTGTTACAGCCTGAATTTAAAATGGATTAAATAGAGACGTAATGTCAAAATGGTATTTTGTTTTTCTAAACTTTTACAAGTGAATAAAAGTCTCTTTAGTCAATAAGTATTCAACCGCTTTGTTATGGCCTAAATAAGTTCAGGAGTAAGCATTTGCTTAACAAGTCACATAATAAGTTGCATGGACTCACTCCGTGGGCAATAATACTGCTTAAAATGATTTTTGAATGACTACCTCATCTCTGTACACCACACATACCATTTTCTGTAAGGTCCCTCAATCGAGCAGTGAATTTCTAAAACAGATTCAACCACAAAGACCATGAAGATTTTCCAGTTTCTCGCAAAGAAGGGCACCTATTGGTAGATGGGTAAAAATAGAAAAAGCAGACATTGAATATCCATTTGAGCATGGTGAAGTTATTAATTACACTTTAATTAGATGGTGTATCATTGCACCCAGTCACCAGAAAGATACATGCGTCCTTCCTAACTCAGTTGCCGTAGAGGCAGGAAACCACTCAGGGATTTCAGCATGATGCCAATGGTGACTTTAAAACAGTTACAGAGTTTAATGGCTGTGATAGGAGAAAACTGAGGATGGATCAACAACATTGTAGTTACTCCACAATAATAACTTAAATGACAGTGAAAATTGACAGCCCGTACAGAATACAAATATTCCATGACATGCGTCCTGTTTGCAACATTAATACTGCCAGAAGTGTGGCAAAGCAATTCACTTTTAGGTCTGAACTATTTTATTTAACCAGGCAAGTCAGTTAAGAACAAGTTCTTATTCACAATGACAGCCTACCCCTGCCAAACCCTAACTCAGACTACGGGCCAATTATTATGAAATTATGAAACTCCCAATCACAACTGGTTGTGATACAGCCAGGAATCTAACCAGGGTTTGTAGTGACACCACTAGCACTGAGATGCAGTGCCTTAGACCGCTGTGCCACTCGGGAGTGAATACAAAATGTTATGTTTGAGGTAAATCCAATACAACATATTACTGAGTACCACTCTCCACAAGCATAGTGGTGGCTGCATCATGTTATGGGTATGCTTGTAATTGTTAAGAAATGGGGAGTTTTTCAGGATAAAAAAGATACGGAAGGGAGCTAAGCACAGGCAAAATCTTAGAGGAAAACCTGGTTCAGTCTGCTTTCCACCGGACACTGGGAGACAAAATCACCTTTCAGCAGGACAAAAACCTAAAACACAAGGCAAAAATCTACACTGGAGTTACTTACCAAGAAGACAGTGGCTGAGATACAGTTTTGACTTAAACCTGCTTGAAAATCTGAAAATCTATCAATGATCAACAACCAATTTGACAGAGCTTGAATAATTTTGAAATGGATAATGGGTAACTAATACACAATCCAGGTGTGGAAAGCTCTTAGAGGGTTACCAAGAAAGACTCACAGCTGTAATCACTGCCAAAGGTGATTCTAACATGTATTAATTCAGGGGGTTGAAAACTTATATAATCAAGATATATTAGTGTTTTATTTTTCATTATTGTTTTACAAATGTTAGAATTTTTCTTCCACTTTGACATTACAGAGTATTTTATGTAGATCGTTGACCAACTTAATCCGTTTTAATCCCACAAGATGTGGAAAAAAATCAAAGGATGTGAGTACTTTCTGAAGGCACTGTGCTGTATATAACAGGAAGCTAACAGCTAGCGATTTTCCCGCATTTGGCCAAAGTGCTAAACGTTTCCATTGTTGTTTATGAGGGGTTTATACAGTATTAGCCCTTCATAAACAACAATGGAAACGCTCAATACTTTGGCTAAATGAGTGGACTTTTGACTGGTACTGTAGGTGGATGGAATCAGTGATTAAATGCAATAAGTGCTGGGTTTTAATCTATTTGGGCAAGCAGGTTTGCCCTCCACTATTACCAATGTGTTACAACAGGATATTTGAGAGTAACTCGCCAGACCACAAAATAGCATGTGGTTGCTCATTAACCTGTCAAATGCAGCATCCCGCAAACATACTGAGGTATAATTAATCACAATCAGAATAATTACACAATGTGAAATGATGACAGTGGACAACATGTGATGTTGTAGGTCAACAAGGCAAATGATGGTTACTAGAAGCACAAGGTAGGCTCACTGGTAGGGTTGTTATCTTGGGTACCCACAACTGAACATATTGAGTAAACATACATTTTCACATACAGTAGTATAAGAACATACAATAGCGATGATTAAAAATTCCGCCGTCATACCAAACATAGGAAGGACACAATTTGGATAAGAGCAATAGACTGGAAGATTGCAGTGAAAACTTCAGTGATTCATTTTGACAGCTTCAGCTGTGGTAATTGTGGCACGGGGCTGAATTAGCTTGGCCCAGATTAAACAGAAAGGGATGAAACAGGTGTGACTCTACCTTTCACCCTCACAGGAGACCAGAGAGCCGCTGGCCAAGGACAGAGAACCTGTGACATTATTTCCTCCCCACAAATGGCTTTTAGGTGCACATTTTTCTGATTGGTCCTGAATGAGGCCTCTATACCTATTTTACTCATCATGTACCGCGGGAACATTTGCATAATGGGTCTAATGCAAAGTGAGATTGAGTTGAAGCGCATCTGCACACCACAAATTAGTAATGTATTGAGTGTTTTTGTTTTGTTTTGATAGAGGAGTGAAAACACATTCTTAAGACAGGTGACAGTGAAGTTAAAATATATGTTTGTCAGAAATTGCATCCAGACAATAAAAATGTAACTTCATTCAGACCACGTATCATGGCTGACCAGGGCTAGAGATGTTGTATTTGGTGTGACACGAGAAGTATCACGTCAAGAGAGACAAACATGAGGGATTGTGGGAGAACTGTTGGTTCAAACATGAGGGATTGTAGGAGTACTGTTGGTTCAGACATAAGGGATTGTAGGAGTACTGTTGGTTCACCATGAGGGATTATAGGAGTACTGTTGGTTCAGACATAAGGGATTGTAGGAGTACTGTTGGTTCAGACATAAGGGATTGTAGGAGTACTGTTGGTTCAGACATGAGGGATTGTAGGAGTACTGTTGGTTCAGACAAAAAGGATTATAGGAGTACTGTTGGTTCAGACATGAGGGATTGTAGGAGTACTGTTGGTTCAGACATAAGGGATTGTAGGAGTACTGTTGGTTCACCATGAGGGATTGTAGGAGTACTGTTGGTTCAGACATAAAGGATTATAGGAGTACTGTTGGTTCACCATGAGGGATTGTAGGAGTACTGTTGGTTCAGACATAAGGGATTGTAGGAGTACTGTTGGTTCAGACATGAGGGATTGTAGGAGTACTGTTGGTTCAGACATAAGGGATTGTAGGAGTACTGTTGGTTCAGACATGAGGGATTGTAGGAGTACTGTTGGTTCACCATGAGGGATTGTAGGAGTACTGTTGGTTCAGACATAAGGGATTGTAGGAGTACTGTTGGTTCACCATGAGGGATTGTAGGAGTACTGTTGGTTCAGACATAAGGGATTGTAGGAGTACTGTTGGTTCACCATGAGTTACAACAATAGTAGCCTAGATAGTGTTCCAGTTGAGGGCTGGGTTCTCATGGTTTTTTAATGCCAGTGCTGTATTGCTGGTGCGTTGCATCATAAGCTTTCAAGTTTCCATCTCACTCTACCGTTGAGTGTCAGTGAGTGAGAGGTTGTGTTGTTATGCTGTAACCGATTGAGTTTGTCCTCGTGATTAAATAATTTCTTCCACTTAGTGCAGTCAAAAGTCAAAGGATATAATGATATGAGAAAAACTATACAATGGAAAATCTACATGCATCACACCCTTCTAATCTTTCCACTCAGCTGCTGCTGCAAAGTTTCCACTAGAAGAACATCCCATTACCGTGAGCACTGTAAGAGACCACACTAGAGGTGTTCATTTCCTGCACTGACTGAATCTGCATTGCATTGCGGCCAGCAGCAAGCCCCTCTCAGCATCTGCCAGGCTTAGGTCTGTGACTCTGTGGCAGGAGCAGGCAGGGAAAAATTAACAGTGGTTGCATTGCAGAGAGCAAGAGTTGACTGGCCAACTTGCATTCATTGCACATCTGCCCAGGGTGACTCATGGTATTTTCCCCTCTCTGCCATTGAGTCATTGTCCTGGTGACAGAATGCTTTGTAGGTAGATATGGAGAGTATGTACAGTATGGGAAAGTGACGCATCATCAGTGTCGCCATTTTAGTTCTGATGAATCTAGTTCTGCCTTGCTTGTGATGACTGGTATTTCTGATGTAAATGTATTTGGAGTGAGTGAATCAAGAAATGAAAAGATAAAGGGGTGAATGTAATCTGCACCATGACATAGCCAACTATCTACTGACAATAATCACCCACAGCATTGTGATGAGCTGACAGTAACTCCCAAGCAAAATGACATTAAACAGTGAAGTGGCCTCCACCGGGGATGACAACGCCTCATAATGATGCATTTGCCAGTTCTGCACTGAGCCTTGGTGATCTGGAGGTATGCAGCAAGGTACCTAAAGTGAGCTGTTGCTCTTGGTCTTGGTGTCTTTGTTAACCACTGGTGCATCCTGGGAATTTACTTAGGTTTAATCTACCTGAGCTTTTTACACACAGGAACCAAGTCAAACACATCCACATTAAGTCTTACACGGACCGACAAATAAAACGTCAGCACCCTGTCGCCTCGTTCTCTGCGAAGATAGATTATCTGTGAATACGATGGGAAATTTCTCCTGGGATACATTGGGAGGGAGTAATAAAAGTGGGAGCGTTGCTCTTGCCAAGCTGGGACATCTGCTCACCTTATCACAGATAAGTGGGGGTTAGTCCTGGCATCTGCTAGAATTCATCCATTTTGCAAACAGTTATCCCAATCTACTAAACAGGTTTTTCCCCAACTGTATTGTACAAGTAGAAAGTATTTCAACTGTGCGAGAGTGAGGAAAAGTTTGGTGTCAGATATGGAAAAGGAGGGTAAAGGGAGGAATAAAGAAGGAGGAAAACGGTGTCGCAACCTGCCCAACTGTGCGGAGAGTTACATGATCCTCCCTCTACCTACCCACCATCCCTGCATGAATATTCATGTTGAAATTTATATTTTGTTGCCTGCCTAGTGTACAGTCACAAAACACATGGTAAGTGTTGGCAGAGGCCTTGCCTAGGTAGAGGGGCTGTGGATGGAGGCAATGGCAAGAACCAGGGCCTGTGAGGGCTGACTGACATTTCCATCTGTAGCGAGGCCTGGTAATTATCGGGGAGAGGAGCGCCCGCAGCAGCTCGCCATCTGCTAGGGGAGATGGCTCAATAAGGTATGAGGTGCGAGCTTCGCTCTGCCCGTCGGGCCACTGGCTGCCACTGACACGAGGGCTCGCATCTGCTGCCGAGGAGCCGGGCCGCCCCAACACCGCCTGGCTGAGAGAGGGGGCTGACAGGAGGGGAGGAGAGCAGCCAAGAGCCCCCCTGACACCCCCCCACCACCACCAATCTTCCTCCCCCACCACCATCATCTCCACCCCAATGCCACCTCTCACCCACCATCAATGCTAAATGAATACACGATGAACACCATGCACAGACCTCTGTAAAGATTCTGGACCGTGTGAGTTTTGTTGGTTTGTTGGTTGGTTCCTCTTGTTGGCAAGTGAGACGGCAGGTGATGTCAGCGTTTGTGGCTAAACAGAGGTGGGAGTGGTCATTTGAAGGCTTGCAGGGCATAAACAATGATTAGCCATTACATCTGGCAGGTGTGCCTCGGTGTCAACTCAACTCAGCTAAGCACGGTCTCAGTGCAAGTGTTGTTCTGTTCCTCACACTGCCCATAGACACACACAGAAACCTCCCATTAACAATGAGTATGCCGTACAGCACTCTGCAGGGAGCCACAAACTCATGACGAGGAGCCAAGGTGGCCAACTGCTATTATCCATAAAGACAGCTGTCTGTCTGTGAGTGTGTTTGTGTGTGTTTTTGTGTTTGTCTGTGTGTGTGTGTGTGTGTGTGTGTGTGTGTGTGTGTGTGTGTGTGTGTGTGTGTGTGTGTGTGTGTGTTTGTCTGTGTGTGTGTGTGTGTGTGTGTGTGTGTGTGTGTGTGTGTGTGTGTTTGTCTGTGTGTGTGTGTGTGTGTATGTAAAGCCACTATTGGACAGTGAGCTCTTCACCACTGCCCAGGATGCAAATTGCACACAGTGTACTGACCATGCTTGTCAGAACACGCTGGCCATGTTATCTATCAATCTGAATTTTTGCAAACAAATGTTTGGTTCATATACAGTGACATCAGAAAGTATTTTGAACCCTTTACTTTTTCCATATTTTGGTTACAGCCTTATTCTAAAAAAAAGTTTTTTTCCCTCATCAATCTACACACAATACACCATAATGACAGAGCACAAACAGGCTTTTAGAAATGTAAATAAAAAACTGAAATATCAGATTTACATAAGTATTCAGACCCTTTACTCGGTACTTTGTTGAATCACCGTTGTCAGCGATTACAGCCTTGAGTCTTCTTGGGTATGAGCTACAAGCTTGGCACACCTGTATTTGGGGAGTTTCTCCCATTCTTCTCTGCAGATCCTCTTGAGCTTTTTCAGGTTGGATGGGGAGCGTTGCTGCACAGGTCTCTCCAGAGATGTTTGATCGGGTTTAAGTCCGGCCTCTGGCTGGGTTACTCAAGGACATTCAGAGACTTGTCCCGAAGCGTTTTCTTAGCTGTGTGCTTAGGGTCGTTGTCCTGTGCTTTTTACTGAGGAGTGTCTTCTGTTTTGCCACTCTACCATAAATGCCTGATTGGTGAAGTGCTGCAGAGGTGATTGTCCTTCTGCATTCCCCTATCTCCACAGAGGAACTTTAGAGCTCTGTCAGAGTGACCATCGGGTTCTTGGTCCCCTCCCTGACCAAGGCCCTTTTCCCCAGATTGCTCAGTTTGGCCGGGCGGCCAGCTCTGGGAAGTCTAGGAATCTTGGTGGTTCCAAACTTCCCCCATTTGAGAATGATGGAGGCCACTGTGTTCTTGGGGACCTTCAATGCTGCAGAAAATATTTGGTACCCTTCCCCAGATCTGTGCCTCCACGCAATCCTGTATCGGAGCTCTACGAAGAATTCCTTCGACCTCATGGCTTGATTTTCTCTCTGACCTGCACTGTCATATGTGGGACCTTATATAGACAGGTGTGTGCCTTTCCAAATCATGCCCAATCAATTGAGTTTACCATAGGTGGACTCCAATCAAACTGTAGAAACATCTCAAGGATGATCAATGGAAACAGGATGCACCTGAGCTCTAATTTCAAAGCAAAGGGTCTGAATATTTATGTAAATAAGTTATTTACGTTTTTATTTGCAAAAAATTCTAAAAACCTGTTTTTGCTTTGTCATTATGGGGTATTGTGTGTAGATTGCTGAGAAAAATATTTAATCCACTTTAGAATAATGCTGTAATGTATTTTTTATTTAAGTCAAGGTGTCTGAATACTTTCTGAAGGCACTGTAGCAGGTGTTATTATTCAGCTTTTTAGAGTTCATGTGCATTTTCTGTTTATTATGACAGCCTTTGTGTTTATTGACTTCAGACACAGACACGACTTATAATATGTTATTAACTTACAATATTAATTGCACAAATATAAAACAAAGTGCACCTTTTCTTCACTGCATCTCAAACCTCATCTTTGGGGATTTGGTTTAATTTTATTGAGAGGTGTCTTCAGTGACAGTTCCAGATTTACAAACTAGTCAGAGAGAGAGACACACAGAGAGAGAACATCTCCCTATCACATGAGTTGTCAGACTGATTTGACAGATTGGTAGAATACAAAATGCGACGGGAGCTCTGTTGTGGCGATAAAGCACTTGCCTTTGATCGTAGTTCAGATTTTTTTCTCCCCTGCACATGTGCATGTCAAAATTAATTATGTCAACACTGGAGAGACACAGCAGCATCCGCTACTAAACAAACCTGCACATCACACTGCTAGTTTACCAACATCCCAATTATTGCTCTTATGGTGAAGCCATTGACATATACTCTGAAAAATACAATCACTGATTCACAGAAGTCGAAGATGAAACAATTAGCTGCAAATTGAATATACGATGAGACGACTACACAAGATACCAAGTTGTGCTTACAGTACATTCCTTCCACAGCTGTCAATTACCCATGAAAACACCCCTTTGATAAGGAAAATGTTAGTTTTTCCCTCCCCGCCTTTGGAGTGGCTTTTCAGCTGTCGTAGCACTTACGAGAAATTTGTGACAGAATCAACAGCGCGTATTCCCCATTCAGAGGCATTAACTCTGTGCCATGTGTCTAACAAACGGAGGCCATTCTGGGGCCCTTAATGACAAGGCAGCATGCACCCCCCCGCTCTTTTCAAATTGCTCACTAAATGAAGTACAGCTGTGTGGACCAGGTGCTGCCATCCCCCTTTCAGAAAGCACAGGAAATTATGAAATCCCCAAATCCTTCACAAACGGGCAGCAGGGAAGGTTGGCGGGTGATTGGCTGTCTCCTGGTCCGCGTTGTCTGTCGGTTTATTTGATTGCTTTTAGATCTCAAACATACTCCAACTAATATTTTCGCTAACCTTTCCTTCCCATGACCCTTTTCCTAACCTTAAACTAATTCACCTAAACTACTACGTAAATTCTCCTAATCTTTGTCCTTAGTTCCCCTAACCAGCAACGTATTTTCGCCAGTAATTCTATGCATAGCCACTTTACAAATGACCTCGACTAACCTGTACTCCCGCACATTGATTCGGTGCCGGTGCCCCCTGTATAGAGCCTCGTTATTGTTATGTCATTTTCTTGTGGTACATTTTGATTTATTCATTTTTTTTTACTTTAGTTTATTTAGTAAATAGTTTCTTAACTCAATTTATTGAACTGCATTTTTGGTTAAGGGCTTGCAAGTTAAAATGTCATGGTAAGGTTGCATTCAACACGTGACAAATAAAATTTGATTTGATATTGTTTTTATTCTAATTCTCCTTTGTTGTTATGATGCAACCAGCTGCCTGGTCTAATAGAAAAACGTAAAATACTATACGTCCTTCAAGATGTATGATGAGTAACATCATCCAATTCTTATGCTATTATATGACCGGGTAAGATGTATGATACTATATGTCCTATAATTCGTATGATATTGTACAACCGGTATTCCATTAATAACGTAACTTAACGTAGCGTAATATATCATAAGAGGGAATCCCATTTACACACCTTTACAATTTACATAATCTTACGAATTGCCCTGAGGCCAGGCTGCAATATTACATGCTACTTAGTAAGATATGACCCAGATACAGGGTTAACAAATCCCTCCATATTGCATTTGTAGCATCCAATATCTGATATTTCACAAACTGCGAGGTAACCATGTTTAAGACAGCACTCCAGACTACCCCAAATCACTCTCCCATCATAGGAGGCTGGTGGGAGGAGCTATTGGATGACAGGCTCATTGTAATGTCTGGAATGGAATCAATGGAACAGAGTCAAAAATGTGGCTTCCATATGTTTGTTGTGTTTGATACCGTTACATAAACTCTATTCCAGCCATTACAATGAGCCTGTACTCCTATAGTTCCTCCGACCAGCCTCCTGTCTCCCATACCATAAGCCTTCCATCGGCCATCCTACCATCTCCATCACCAAAACAAACATCCATCCTAACTAGCCTCCTTCTCAACTCTACCACAAATGTTGTGAGCTTGACTGTTTGTACAGCAAAAGGAGGAAAACAACAGAAGTGGGCTTCATGCTCAGTAGATATGCAGCTGTCAATGTCTCCATTAAATAGAATTTCCATAATACACAGAGACTCCTCAACCCAGCTTCATCTGCAATCCCAGCTGCCCCATAACCAGAGGCATCTCCCATTCAAGGCCCGTGAGCACCGGCCAGATGTGGGCTCACAACATGGCCTATGGGTCAACACATGGTAAAGGTAGAGCGTATAAATGAATTATACCCTTATTATCATACATAGGAGAGCTGATGATTATTGCGGGCGGAGAATGTGGTGGAGAATGAGGTGGAGTATGAAGTGGAGAATGAGGTGGAGAATGTGTTGTTTTGTTATCAATTAGTCGTTTTCAGATGTGAAATCAAGAATGCACATTTTTCAGATACAGTATGAAATGTAGTGTGTGTAGAAGATTCAAGAGGATACCCAATGATAGCTTCATTGTATGCTAAAACGTATGTAATTAAATGTTCTTATATTTGTCATTTATATTTTAATGAACATTGTGCTAATAATGTTGTTGAAAATACGATCTAACCCTCTATTTTGAAATATGCTACATTTTACACCTAGTACATTAAGTGAAATTGTTATATTATGCTTATAAAGTGTGACATAAACATTGGCTTTATAGTATTTTAGGCCTCTCAAACATATTGTGTTTTCTACACGTGCCAGAAGACCTTTTCCATTTATTGTTGGACACTCATTGGACACTTTAGACATGGAATCACTGGCCACTTTAATAATGGAACACGATTCACTTTAATAATGTTTACAAACTGCTTTACTCATCTCATATGTATATACTGTGTTCTGTTCTACTGTATTTTAGTCAATACCACTCTGACATTGCTCGCCCTAATATTTATACATTATTTTCCTTTTAGATTTGTGTATTGTTGTGAATTGTTAGATACTACTGCACTGCTGGAGCTAGGAACACAATAATTTTGCTACACACACAATAACATCTGCTAAATATGTGTATGTGACCAATAACATTTGATTTGATTTGGTCATGTAGCCACAGCCCTGGCTCTCCTTTTCCCTTTAAACTGCCATGCCAACTTCAGAGGACCCAGGTGTACCGGAGCCGTTTCAATTCCACTAACAAGCGTGCTTACTGGGATCACAGGACCTTTAAAATCCCTGTCTGGAGCCCAGGCTGACCTGAATTGGAGAAAAGCAACCCCCTGCTGATACCAGCTAACCTCTGATGGGCAGTCTTACTCCTAGACTTGGCAAGCGCTCTGCCTGGCAAGAAAAACTCTTTGAAATACTGGAGTTCCAGGAAGAGTTTAGAAGCAGGACAAAATCAAAGGATTCTGATAGGAAAATAAAAAAAATCTGAATCTGAGAATTGTAGCTGATGAGGGAGGGAAAAAAAAACATATTTCAGGTGGTGAATGTACTGTGGACAAAGAACAACACACATAACTCCTGAACTATAGGTAGAAAGAAAAGGTATTTATCTCAGTTTGACAGAGTGTGTACTGAATCATATTCATGCTTTAGAGGAAATGTGAGGCCATCTTCCTCCTATACCTCAAAGCAGACTGGTTATGTATCGCATCAGGGTAGAAAATGAAGGGGAAATTACATACGGTTTTATCCTATGTAGTCGAGTAGCATGTCATCAACAATTTATCCCACCTCTACACGGTGGGTGTGCTACTCTTTGGTGTTTACATCAAAGATATAGCAGAGGCTGGAGATACCACAACGATAGTGCGCCTTTACCCTGGAATACTATGCACCGTCTGCTCTACCGGGTGCTGTATCCCTTTTTTGTCAGAAACAGATATCCTCAATGCCATAGGTGGGGGTTTGAACAATGGCAGCAGTGCTTGGGAGATAAATAAAAAGGGGCTTAGATGTGAATACAAACATGACAAAGCCTGGTGGTGTTTGTGGTGGTGGTGACTATTATGTCCAGGTGGCCAGGGTGATGCAAGGAGCTCACTGAGAGCCACACAGCTGCCGAGACCCTCTGCATGTCAATTAGGAGGGAGAAGGGAGAGTGTATGATCCTATGTTTCTCAAAAACTTGGCTGGACAAGGACATGGATAATATACAATTAGCTAGTTTTTCTATGCATCGGCAGGACAGAATGGCAGCGTCAGGGTAAGCTCAAATGGGGTGAGGTGTGTTTCTTTGTTAACAACAGCTTGTGCATGCTTTAGCTACTATTATAAAAAATGTTTACTCTGCATCATTGGGAAAGGTTCGCAAGCAACATTTCACTATAAAGTCTACACCAGTTGTATTCAGCGCGTGAGAAATACAATTTGATTTGATTTGATTCAAGCAGTCAATCCTACTACACCGGCTCTGACGCTCATCGGGTGTGGCAGGGCTTGCAAACTGTCACAAGTTACAAAGGGAAATTTCAGCTGCTAACTGCCCAGTGGCGCGAGCCTACCAGATGAGCTAAATGCCTTCTAAGCTTCCTTTGAAGCAAGCAACACTGAACCATGTGTGAGAGCACCAGCTGTTCCGAAAGACTGTGTTATCGTGCTCGCCGTAGCCGATGTAAGAGCTCTAAACAGGTTAACATTATCAGGATGCGTACTTAGACCATGCTCTAACCAGCTGGCAAGTGTCTTCACTGATATTTTTATCCTCTCCCTAACCCAGTCTCTAATACCTACATGTTTTATGTATACCACTCTAGTCCCTGTGCCCAAGAACCTGTCCAAATTACTATTGCCACGTAACACTCACATCTGTATCCATGAAATCATCCCAGACACCCTGAATCCACTCTATTTCACATACCGCCCCAACAGATCCAACGATGACGCAATCTCTATTGCACTCCGCACTGCCCTTTCCCACTTGGACAAAAGGAACACCTACATGAGAATACTGTTGATTGACTACAGCTCAGCGTTCAACACCATAGTGCCCCCTGAACTCATCACTAAGCTAAGGACCCTACGACTGAACACCTCCCTCTCCAACTGTAGCCTGAACTTCCTGATGGAACGCTCCTAAGTTGCTGAGGGTAGGCAACAACACATTAACACGGGGGCCTCTCAGACAGTGTGGTGCCTGGACAACAACCTCTCCCTCAAAGTCAGCAAGACAAAGGAGATGATCGTGGACTACAGGAATCGTCGGTCGAAGCACGCCCCCATTCCCGGGTTGAGAGCTTCAAGTTTCTCAATGTCCACATCACGACAACACATTCTCCCCCTCGTGAGAAGGAAAAGATTTGGCATGGGCCCTCAGATCCTCCAAAAGTTCTACAGCTGCACCGTTGAGAGCATCTTGATTGGCCTTATCACCGCATGGTATGGCAACTGTTTGGCATCTGACCCCAAGACGCTACATGGGGTAGTGCATACGACCCAGTACATACAGCCGAGCTCCATGCCATCCAGGACCTCTTTACCAGTGTCAGAGGAAGGCTCTATAAATTGTCAAAGATTCCAGTCACCCAAGTCATAGACTGTTCTCTCTGCTACCGCACGGCAAGCGATACTGATGCACCTATTCTGGAACCAACAGGATCCTGAACAGCTTCTACCCCCAAGCCATAAGACTGCTAAATAGTTAGTATGGGTAGCTATTTGGTTAACTATTAACTATCTACACTGACCTTTTTTAACTAACTTTTTTAACTAATCACACACTCTGCTGCTACTGTTTACTATCTGTCACTTTATTCCTAGTTCTATGTACATATCTACCTCAATAACCCCTGCACATCAACTCGGTAATGGTACCCCTTGTGTATAGTCAAGTCATCGTTACTCATTGTGTATCTATTATTACTTATGACATGTTTTTTCTCAATTATTTCAGTTTTCTTTCTCTCTGCATTGTTGGAAATGGCCAGTAAGTAAGCATTTCACTGTTAGTCCACACCTGTTGTTTACAAAGCATGTGACGAATAAAAATGTATTTGATTGCCTTTACTGCACACAAGGACATCCACAGCTAGCATGTATAATGCATGAAACGACATGGTAGGGTGAATGTACTGCATAAGCCTTCTGAGAAATAGTGTGCTGCTATTTAAACCAGGAGTGGATCGCACACCTTAGGTTTTCATCACAGGCGGTGGATTTGCAGTAAGGCTGCTTGATGCCACAATAATAGTCACACAGGTATCTCTCTCTCTCTCTCTCTCTCTCTCTCTCTCTCTCTCTCTCTCTCTCTCTCTCTCTCTCTCTCTCTCTCTCTCGCTCTCTCTCTCTCTCTCTCTCTCTCTCTCTCTCTCTCTTTCTACACACGCACACACACACGCACACACGCACACACACAGCCTGACAAAGGGGTGAGAATTTAATTGTTGTGACAGCCAATCATTCCCAGTTGCTACCTCCAGTGCCATTCTTCTCTAACTAAAGCAATTTACATGGTTTAACGATGCATCTGCAATGGTCCTGGGTGTAATGGAGACTTAAAGGCCCAGTGCAGTCAACAATATGTTTCATATATATTTCCACACTATGAGGTTGGAATAATATTGTGAAATTGTGAAAATTATGATAATTTAAGTGTAAGACCTGTTTGAAATGACCGCCTGAAATTTCAGCCTGTTTTGGTGGGATGGAGTTTTGGCCTTCCATGGAGAAATCACCATGCAGTAAATGAGTTAATAGACCAATAAGAACGAGATTTCCAAAGTCTCTACCAATAACAGCTAGTTTTCAGTTTTCCCCCTCCGCACTCCCAGACAGTCTTAGCAGAATTCTTTCTTGAGAAAATGCCCTTTGCTAAGAAACTATTTTTGTTTAATTTTTACCTATATAATTGAAAACAATCACAGTAAGGTGTTATGTTGTTAGCCAGACAAAAACCTGCTGCATTGGGCCTTTATGCTGGTGAGCCAAGGAAACCCATCTATCTGTTTGTAATTTGGACTAACTGGGAATGCAAATTACTGACCAATATCCTTATCTAATAGTGACATCAAGATAAAGTTTAGTTTCCTCACAATACAGCTAAGGTCAAAGTCACAGTGTATTGAGGTGCTACAGTAGGTGGGTAGCGGCATGTGCTGATTGCTCTCATAAAAAGTGCATGTAGACGGGTGAGGGGTCACGGGAGCTTAATTCTGTTTTCATGTACCCTATCTCCTTAGCCAAGCTGTAGGTGTCTGCGTGTGAGCTGCCGCTCGCTATTGGCCTTGACAGCACACGCTGTAATTGGCTCACTAAGGTGATATGGTAATCGTGTGAGTGGCACCTTCCCTGGGAAAGTTTGACACTGAAGGTGGAAGAGGATGTGTAGAGTTTGGTATCAGGGGGGCTCTAAACTTGCAGCAGGACTAAATTGAGTGCCGATAGATATGGTGCTCCACGTTATCCAATACAAAATTACTAGAAGCCAATGACAGAAGCATACTTTCCTGATACAAAAGCCCACCCCCAAACACAATCCCTCTGAACCAGTGTTATATCATGCTTCAAAATCACACAACCTACCGTTGGCATCAACAGTAAGAGAATTTACATGTTTCTCAATTGTAATGATTCTACTGCACTCTGACCCATGCTATGAGCTAAAGTTGGACATGGCCCTAAGAAGTCTTCCCTGAGAGCTTAGACGTGTTTCTGGGTGTGTTTATGGCAAGAGTGGTCCTCCTCCCCTTAATACCTGGCTTGTCCTGCCTAGCTTGGCTCCTGCGAGGAGGAAGGAGAGCTGTTCCTGTTTCTCAGGACTGTCTACGTGCTGCACACAGATGGTTATTATGGAGCTACACATAAATTGATTATGTTGGAAATTAACAGTTGCTGTCAAAGGCAGCTGCCAACCTGTCCCAGTCTGCCCCTCTGCTTGCTGATGCGTAGGATCCAGCTGATAAGGCAGATGTTGCACAGCGTGCTGCTCATTTTAAGGTCAGCACAAAAGTGGTATGGGTCTCCGACTCACTGGCTTTGAAGTCAAGGCTCACCGTTTCGCCTTTTTGGGGGATTGTAATGTTTTCCCTTACAAAAATGAATTTGTTGCACCAAACTTCTTACAAGTTTGCAGCAAATTTGCTGCAAACTAAATAGTGTTCAAGAAAATGTTGCCAGAAGTTGGTGAATCTACGGCAAACCTTTGGTAATAGTAAAATGTATTGCCACTAGTGGCAAACAGTTACCCAGAGGTTTTTCTCTGGCTAAAAATAAAAAATTAGACTTGAATCTGTGGCAAACCTGTGGCAGGAAGTTCTATTGAATTAGTTTACCAGAAGCAGTTTCTGGTGAACACATGAGTTCAAGGACCAGTAACTGCTGACGACCGATCAGGGGGATTTTAAAAATCTGGAAACCAAGGTACACTACATGACCAAAGTATGTGGACACCTGCATGTCGACTATCTCATTTCAAAATCATGGGCATTTAATATGGAGGTGGTCCCCCTTTTGCTGCTATAACAGCCTCCAATCTTTTGGGAAGGCTTTCCACTAGATGTTGGAACATTGCTGCATTACTGACTTCCTTCCATTCAGCCACAAGAGCATTAGTGTGTTCGGGCACAGATGTTGGGCGATTAGACCTGGCTCACAGTCGGAGTTCCAATTCATCCCAAAGGTGTTCGATGGGGTTGAGGTCAGGGCTCTGTGCAGGCTAGTCAAGTTCTTCCAAACAGATCTCGACAAACCATTTCTGTATTGATCTCGCTTTGTGCAATGGGGCATTGTCATGCTGAAACAGGACGGGGCCTTCCCTTAACTGTTGTCACAAAGTTGGAAGCACAGAATCGTCTATAATGTCATTGTATGCTGCACAGTTAAGATTTCCCTTCACTGGAACTAAGGGGCTTAGCCTGAATCATGAAAAACAGCCCAGACCATTATTCTTCTTCCACCAAGCTTTACAGTTGGCACTATGCATTGGGGCAGGTAGCGTACTCCTGGCATTCTTCAAACCCAAATTCATCCGTTGGACTGCCAGATGGTGAAGCGTGATTCATCACTCCAGAAAAATAGGTTCCACTGCTCCAGAGTCCAATGGGGGCAATCTTTACACCGCTCCACCCGATGCTTGGAATTGCGCATGGTGATCTCAGGCTTGTGTGGCTGCTTGGCCATAGAAACCCATTTCATGAAGCTCCCTACAAACTGTTCTTGTGCTGACGTTGCTTCCAGGACAGAGGATTTTTACAAGCTACGCTTCAGCACTCCAGCCCCCGTTCTGTGAGCTTGTGTGGCTTACCACTTCTCGGCTGAGCAATTGTTGCTCCTAGACATTTCCACTTCATAATACCAGCACATACAGTTGACCGGGCAGCCCTAGCATGGCAAAAATGTTACGAACTGACTTGTTGGGAAGGTGGCATCCTATGACAGTGCTACGTTGAAAGTCACTGAGCTCTTCAGTAAGGACATTCTACAGCCAATGTTTTGTCTATGGAGATTGCATGACTGTGTGCTCAATGGTATACACCTGTCAGCAACGGGTGTGGCTGAAATGGTGAAATGCACAAATTTTAAGTTCTGTCCACATACTTTTGTATATATAGTGTAAATACAGAGTGCAACATTTTAACATTTTAATTTGTATGTATAATGTATCTAGCTAGCTACTTACCAAACTTGTCCTGTATAACTTATTAAACTTCCTAATAAAATTGTGTTAGCTAATTAATGCCTAGTTAGCATGTCATGTTTTATGGGATAGCGTGAAACATATTTTGTTGATACCAGTTTAAATCTGTCAGCACCACTGACTGGCTAGCGCTTAGCTAGCTAGCTAATGTTAGCTATCATATTTTTGCACAATTAACTAATGAATTGCCTAAACACTTTTTTGGTGAATACGTTGCTGTCTTTTAATACCAATATGCTTGTCAATACGGTGTCACTGTTCAGTAGCATGTTAACTAGCACAACAGCTAAGGTAGCAACAATATGAGCTGACTTGACATCAAAGCAAGACTTAATTTTTGCAGATGGATACCTTTTCCATACCTGTAGTGTTGGAAGAGGATGTATTGGCGGAGATCCTATACACCCTAGAAAGATGTTTGTGGTGCACTCACTCATAACACTTTTTTTTTGTAATACATCAGTGTATGGTCTTGATAAGGTAAGAAAATGCATGTATTATGCTCATAAATGTACCCCATACACACTTTGTAAAAATTCTATCATTGCTTTAAACCAGTAGATTGCACATCTTGATCATGTGTTGTTCCTTCTCTTCTTCAAGAAGCAACCAATTACAAGGCAAGAATACATATTGAGGCCTTTGATCAAACTGAGGACAGAGAAATATGTGTGCACCAGGTCAAGGCTTATTGCAGGCATGACTTTGAGATGTAAAATAACAATAATTAACATGGGAAAAATAATACAAATTGCCATATTAGGCATAACTCAATTTGATGTTGCTTTTCTTCCACCCAAACCTTATACACCTGAGTCAGGAAGAAGAGATAGTAGACTGAATATCATAACTAGTTGTTTAGTTTGAATCAATTGTGTTGAGGCTTGGCTGGAGAAACATCTTGTATTATACTGTGACTCTCTAGGAACAGTTCACCACACATTTAAAGGTAGATTTAGCAGGCCCAGTTCATGCTAGCTACATCGCTACATTGTTTCCTTGCTGAAAAAATATATAGAATGCCGGTATCAGTGAGAAGCATAGCAACATCAAGGAAACTTTGTAACAGCTGACCCTGTTTTTGTTGTTTTAATTATTTAAATGGTGTTAATTGTCTTTTAAACTTCCATTGGTTGAAAGCTAATGCTCAGTTATCACTTGGCTCATGTAAATTCTGTAGTTGCCCCTTTTAACATCCTAAGGTCAACATCCCCATAGTGTTCACATTTATCTCATTTAAATGTTGTAGCTAAATGTTTTTTATTTTTTTTATTTATTTCACCTTTATTTAAGGTTGTCCCTGTACAGGGACCGCTCAGCGGAAATTTCAGAGCGCCACCTATAGTACTTTACTTAGTACTCGTTAAATCTCAAACTTTCATAAAAATACACATGCAAGGTACTGAATTAAAGCTACACTCGTTGTGAATCTAGCCACCAAGTCAGATTTGTAAAATGCTTTTCGGCGAAAGCATGAGAAGCTATTATCTGATAACATGCACCCCCCAAAATACCAGCACGACACGTAAACAACAGATTTTGCGGTAGCCGGCGCTACCCAAAACGCAGAAATAAAATATAAAACATATATATCAAACACTCCTATATGTCCCATAAACATCACAATTGGGTCTTTTTCCCGATTAAATCTGTCATTGTATACCCAAAATGTCATTTGCAGAAGGCCAGTCTGATGCTGCATAAAGTCCATTTACAAGACGCAACGTCACTTTTTAAAATTACAAAAGTCGCCTATAAACTTTTACAAATCACTTCAAACGACGTTTCTAAACCAACTTTAGGTATTAATAAACGTTAATGATGTATCAAATTGATCACGGGGCGATCTGTACTCTATAGCAGCAAGTCTGGAAAACATTGTCCATTTTTTCAGTTTCACAACATACTGTGGTGCGCCACAGAAAGGGAGGGGTCTATTCGTGTTGTAACCAAGGATAAATGATTCTGACATTGATAGCAATGGTGACATCGTGTGGAAGCTGTAGGCGTTTACAGGGGGTTATATACAGGGCGCATATATTTTCTCTCGTCTTAAACAATTCATTGAATGGCGGACGAATATTTTGTTTTTGTTTTTGGTAAACAGTTTTACCAGGGATTCTTACTCCTAAACACGTTCTGTTATAGCCACAGACCCGATTGAACCAGTTTTAGAAACTTCAGAGTGTTTTCTATCCACACATACTTATCATATGCATATACTATATTCCTGGCATGAGTAGCAGGACTTTGAAATGTTGCGCGATTTTTAACAAAAAGCTGCGAAAATTCGCATCATCCATAACAGGTTTTAACCAGGTAGGCAAGTTGAGAACAAGTTCTCATTTACAATTGCGACCTGGCCAAGATAAAGCAAAGCAGTTCGACACATACAACGACACAGAGTTACACATGGAGTAAAACAAACATACAGTCAATAATACAGTATAAACAAGTCTATATACGATGTGAGCAAATGAGGTGAGATAAGGGAGGTAAAGGCAAAAAGGCCATGGTGGCAAAGTAAATACAATGTAGCAAGTAAAACACTGGAATGGTAGATTTGCAATAAGAGAATGTGCAAAGTAGAAATAAAAATAATGGGGTGCAAAGGAGCAAAATAAATAAATAAATAAAATACAGTAGGGAAAGAGGTAGTTGTTTGGGCTAAATTATAGGTGGGCTATGTACAGGTGCAGTAATCTGTGAGCTGCTCTGACAGTTGGTGCTTAAAGCTAGTGAGGGAGATAAGTGTTTCCAGTTTCAGAGATTTTTGTAGTTCGTTCCAGTCATTGGCAGCAGAGAACTGGAAGGAGAGGCGGCCAAAGAAAGAATTGGTTTTGGGGGTGACTAGAGAGATATACCTGCTGGAGCGTGTGCTACAGGTGGGAGATGCAATGGTGACCAGCGAGCTGAGATAAGGGGGGACTTTACCTAGCAGGGTCTTGTAGATGACATGGAGCCAGTGGGTTTGGCGACGAGTATGAAGCGAGGGCCAGCCAACGAGAGCGTAAAGGTCGCAATGGTGGGTAGTATATGGGGCTTTGGTGACAAAACGGATTGCACTGTGATAGACTGCATCCAATTTGTTGAGTAGGGTATTGGAGGCTATTTTGTAAATGACATCGCCAAAGTCGAGGATTGGTAGGATGGTCAGTTTTACAAGGGTATGTTTGGCAGAATGAGTGAAGGATGCTTTGTTGCGAAATAGGAAGCCAATTCTAGATTTAACTTTGGATTGGAGATGTTTGATATGGGTCTGGAAGGAGAGTTTACAGTCTAACCAGACACCTAAGTATTTGTAGTTGTCCACGTATTCTAAGTCAGAGCCGTCCAGAGTAGTAATGTTGGACAGGCGGGTAGGTACAGGTAGCGATCGGTTGAAGAGCATGCATTTAGTTTTACTTGTATTTAAGAGCAATTGGAGGCCACGGAAGGAGAGTTGTATGGCATTGAAGCTTGCCTGGAGGGTTGTTAACACAGT
Source organism: Oncorhynchus mykiss (assembly GCF_057628025.1). Classification (NCBI taxonomy): domain Eukaryota; kingdom Metazoa; phylum Chordata; class Actinopteri; order Salmoniformes; family Salmonidae; genus Oncorhynchus; species Oncorhynchus mykiss. Next base: position 62,601,234 of record NC_143040.1, read on the forward strand.
GTCCAAAGAAGGGCCAGAAGTATACAGAATGGTGTCGTCTGCGTAGAGGTGGATCAGAGACTCACCAGCAGCAAGAGCGACCTCATTGATGTATACAGAGAAGAGAGTCGGTCCAAGAATTGAACCCTGTGGCACCCCCATAGAGACTGCCAGAGGTCCGGACAGCAGACCCTCCGATTTGACACACTGAACTCTATCAGAGAAGTAGTTGGTGAACCAGGCGAGGCAATCATTTGAGAAACCAAGGCTGTCGAGTCTGCCGATGAGGATGTGGTGATTGACAGAGTCGAAAGCCTTGGCCAGATCAATGAATACGGCTGCACAGTAATGTTTCTTATCGATGGCGGTTAAGATATCATTTAGGACCTTGAGCGTGGCTGAGGTGCACCCATGACCAGCTCTGAAACCAGATTGCATAGCAGAGAAGGTATGGTGAGATTCGAAATGGTCGGTAATCTGTTTGTTGACTTGGCTTTCGAAGATCTTAGAAAGGCATGGTAGGATAGATATAGGTCTGTAGCAGTTTGGGTCAAGAGTGTCACCCCCTTTGAAGAGCTTTCCAATCTTTGGGAATCTCAGACGACACGAAAGAGAGGTTGAACAGGCTAGTAATAGGGGTGGCAACAATTTTGGCAGATAATTTTAGAAAGAAAGGGTCCAGATTGTCTAGCACCACTGATTAGTAGGGGTCCAGATTTTGCAGCTCACAAGTCGTTGCAAACTTGCCACAAAACTAATTTGGATAAAAAAAATAGGAGCTTGCTGCAAATTTTCAGAAACTTGTCCAAAGGTTTGCAACAACTGTTTACCAGAAGCCATTTTTTTCGGTAAGTGTGAGTTTTTTTGTGTTATGTTGTGATTTAATGTTAGGGAGTGACGGTTGATGTAGTTTGATAGTATATTTGATTTTTTGTCTTGATTGGTCTGTGATATGTTTCCAGGGTCAAGAGAATACAACGGTTGTTTGAATCCATTTGATTTCGTTTTCCTTCTAATGTAATTCACTTCCCTACTGAGGAAGGTTTTGTTCTGTCACCGGTGACTGAACTTTGTCCATGTTCCATAAAAATGGCTTCTGCTAAATTACCTTTAACCCATTGGAAAATGAAGTATGCCTTTGTACTATGCCAAATGACTATGTATCCAATTGAATCTCCAAGCCAAGTGTCCTCTAAAGAGTCCCTAAGTAGGAGTCCATTCCAGAAGCTCATTTCAGGTTTGCATGGATAAGCATGGGTCGCTCCCAGGTTCCTGTCTCGAGGGACAGGCGAGAAGACGCAAATTCAGCACAAACTCAGGTCTTAGGGGGGGCTTTACATTGTTATTCAGGACTGACCTTGATTCCAGTCCCATTCCTGGATGTTTCTTTATGCATGGCAGGGCATTGAGTGTTGCCTAAGTGTGAGCCAAGCAGGGAGGAAAGAACCCCCTGTGATTCCAAAACAGGCCAAATCCTGTCAAGAAGAATGCCTTCCGTGGAAAAGCATATCAAGTTTAGATGAGATGTCCCACTTCGGAGAGATGCGCTTCCGAATCAACAGCATGGATGCAATACGTCCAAAAAGCAGGACATTCAAATACGAGACTAGAAAGATCTTAAACTATTAATAGTAAACTACACATTTTTGTGAGCTGGAAGCTCGGAAAAGCCCTGTTTTGGTGTCTTTGTTCCGTTTTGTTGTTTTCTTATACAATGATCTCTTACATGATACATACAGTAAGTATGAGTCCAGCACAGGCCTTTAGTCGATCGAGCCGGTTGGATCCTGTTGCAGATATTAATATGAATGATAGCAGGTGATAACATGTTGGGTCTCTGGGATGTGTGACACTGTTGCTGACACATTCCCCTCACACCCCAGATGTACTGAAGCTAGGGAGGCTGTCACTCAATCTGCACACATCTGAGCAGCTAGCAGGAGTCGTCACAACACCACCCAACTCCAACCAAGTGAGAGATATGTGAAATGGAGGCAAATAAAAATACTTCTCATAATTCTTTAGCTATCTTATGTGATGATGAAGCTGCAATGCTGGTGTGTTTTGTTTCTAAAATTTCTGATTTATTTTAGTATAGGATCAAATCTTTCCTTCTTTCTCCATGACATGCAAATCCCAACTGTCCCTCCCCTCACTCTCTATAAATGTTGGCTTTTGCCAGACAGGAGGCTGTGTGTGTGTGTGTGTGTGTGTGTGTGTGTGTGTGTGTGTGTGTGTGTGTGTGTGTGTGTGTGTGTGTGTGTGTGTGTGTGTGTGTGTGTGTGTGTGTGTGTGTGTGTGTGTGTGTGTGTGTGTGTGTGTGTGTGTGTGTGTGTGTGTGTGTGTGTGTGTGTGTGTGTGTGTGTGTGTGTGTGTGTATGTGTGTGTGTGTGTGTGTGTGTGTGTGTGTGTGTGTGTGTTAGTGGTGAAAGCACTCTTTTAATGTCTTACCAAGTCAATAAGATGTGAGTGTAAACGATTCCAATCCCATTGATGTTATCAAAACATATTTTTTCATTAACCCACAAACTTTCCCCTTAGCTTCCTGAAATATGTAATTATGGGAGACATCAATATTGGGGAATTATCTGTTTATTGAAAGCACCATTCAGAGTAATCTCCATCTTTGTAATTAACAATTAACATATGAGGCAACATAATTTACTTCAAGAGTGCTTAGTCAATCGACAGGTATATCTTAGCTGTTGTATGGGGGGTTTAAGACATGACTTGAACTTATTTTGAATAGTTTGTCGACAGTGGTTTCGAGGCTGTTACGGTAATGATACCACATATTTGCAACAGAACCTCATTGCTTTGCAAAACGGAGTTGCACTGTTTATATTGGATGGTGAAGCCTCACACATACAATATGTAAATGAGTTACCATAATACTGATGTAGAAGTAGACGATAGTTATCCCAAAAGGGAATACTTATTAAATATGGGAATTTTAACATATTGAAGAATTTAATGTTATCTTCTTTTACAAAAGGCATTGCTTTAGAATATCTTTGAACATCTAGATGTGGAAAAA